>NC_051446.1:26503348-26511167 GCF_001649575.2 Kryptolebias marmoratus
GGAGGACTACCAGGGAGGAGGACCAGGGAGGAGGACCAGGGAGGACTACCAGGGAGGACTACCAGGGAGGAGGACCACGGAGGAGGACCAGGGAGGACCACCAGGGAGGAGGACCAGGGAGGAGGACCAGGGAGGAAGACCAGGTCTGCGTGGGGGTCCAGCGGCTCCAGGACACACCGACCTCTGCTGAGGAAGCCAGGATTGAACCACCAACCCTCTTCCTCCTGACCCGCAGCTGTCCTGATGTGTTTAGATCAGAGTGGATATGATGCCTTCAGGTGCAGCGCTCAGTGTTTGTAAAATCGTCCTCTTCCCGTCTTGTGACAGTCAAACATCACTGGCAGTTAAGGATATAAGCTGTTAAACCCAGCTGAACACGAGCCGAAGAGCAGCTGCAGGTCACCGCTGAACGGGACAAAACTGAATCTAATGTAGTCATAAAGTATTTAAAGTTCTAGTCTGTCACTGGTAGAGACTGATAGCTCAGCTTCCTGTCCCAACTATCCAATCAGAACTCTTCTTCTCAGAACGGGAGGAGTGTTTTTACCGAACTCCACCGTTTAAAAGCAGCTCAGAGCTCATTTCATCTCTAATCTCCTGATGATGTTCAAGTCCGGTCCAGAAGAAGCACTTCTGCTGAAGTTGGTCAGATTTTATACGAGTGTGTCAGTCTGCAGCCGACAACAAACTGATTAAAATGTCAACGAGCAAAAAATCACAACAGGAAATTGAATGTCAGAGTCGGTTCTGATTCTGCCTCTTTATATTCATGACTGCTTGAGGAATAAAGTGTCATTTCTGTAAAGCGACAGACATTATTACTTCCTCTCTCACACACACACACAGTGGAAGCTAACATCTGAAACGTGTCAGTCTCTGATTCAGCCTCAGATTGATGCTTGTTTGTTATGAACAGTGGAGTAAATTTAAAGTTTTGTCAACAACACGTCTTTGAGGTTGCAACCATCTTCTACACACAAGCAGAGTTTGGTGAAACAAGGAGAGACTGACAAACACCAACAGGCAGATTACACAGTGTGTCATTTCTGCTTCATCATCGTCACAGATTAAACTGCAGTAATGAGACGAAGCTACAGACAGGCCCGTCGGTTCAGCAGGTGTGAGCAGTCTGAACATTAGAGCCGACCGTCTCCTACCTGCTGCGTTTGTGACAGAACGACAGCAAGAGGAAGAAGGTTTTCCTCTCAGTGAGCTGCAGGTCTGAACCGCTTCATCTCTTCACACCATGGGTGAGAAGAAACCTCCTCCTGCTTCCTCTTAAAGCAGAGAAACGCTCCGAGTGTCGGCTGACATTCGTTCAGGAAGCTGAAACTCTGCTGATGAAACAAAGAAATAAAAGCCTTAAAACCACCCAGAAGTTAAAGGTTAACGTTAGAAAAACACCTGCTAAAAGCCAACATTAACAAAACACAAGCTAAAAACTAACTAAAGGCTAAAATGATCCAAACAGTAGCTAAAAGCTAAAAGCAGCTGAAGTGGCTCTTTATAAAAAGCGTAGCTAAATAAAAGTCAGCGGATGGATGTTTGCCAAGTCCCAGCAGCTGTTAGACCTCAGCAACCTTCAGCTTCCTGTCTTACTTTGGAGCACTTCCTGCCTCTGTGGATCGGACCAATCACAGCTCAGCTGTCCACTCCCACTCTGGGGACACCTGAGGTTCGTCTCCTCTTTAAGGATTAAACTCTGGTTTAATTAAATTAGTCACCAAAATGCTCTCATTCTTCAGCTCCATGTTTGAAAGGAGAGGAGCTGACAGCTGCGGTGTCGGCTGTCCGCAGCGTCTGGACAGATTTCTTCCCGGGACGTCAGATCCTCAAAGGAAATAAAGAAGAACATTTGGAATAAAAAGCCTCACAAACATGTCGGCCTGCAGAGCCAGAAATGTTTAATCATTTCTGCACTGCACTGATTTTATTAAAGCCCCGGGTATCTGAACAGCGTTATCACGACCTCCTCGTCGCAGAGAGATGCGGTAACAACGCCGCCGGGTCCGGAGGGAAATAACCACCGGGCCGAGCGAGAGGGGGAACGTTTGTGTCCGTTCCTGCTCCTTCCATCAGCCTCGAGTCGGTGGGAGGAAAGCAGCACACGTCCTCCTCCTTTCTGTTTTCTTCTGAGTTAATACCGCTTTTTACTGCTGAGCCAAAAATCAATTATAATCTCAGGAAAACATGGCCGACTGGGGAGAGGGTTTCCAGCTGACCAAGTGGGCCAGAACCAAAACAGACTGACAAGGTCACTTATAAACCGTCACAGAATGCTGAAGTGGTCCGAGTCATGAAAGAGCAGAAACAATAAAAGTGTCTGGAAGTGGATGTTTTTAGGACAAACTGAGAAACCTTCTGTTCGGTTTGACATCTGATCAGATTCTGTGGATCATCTTCTCTCCACATTCAGGTTCTTTTCATCGTTTAGGTCAGATTCCTGCTCGCTCAGACGGCAGAACTCTGAGGGAACCTGCAGATTATAATTTACCATCTGACCTAAACTGATCTAATTCACCTGCAGCTCCAAATCAATTCAAACTAATACACCTTAAATGAATCTGTAAAACTAACAGAGTTGCCAAGTTCTAATAGCTTTAACGGCCATATTGAATCATCACTAATTTCAGAGTTCCATTAAAATGTGTCCAATGGTTTATGAGATATTTTGCTAACAAACAAAAATCTGGAGACAGAGCAACCGATCATGAAGAAATCACCAGCATGAGGATCACCAGAACCAGAACCCTCAGGCTCTGGTGCTTCATCTGAACCACATCTTCTTGCTTTGCTATGGAGCAGAGTGCTTTAAACAGGCTTCTCTGTCCTGGCACAAGAAGCAGTAAAATAAGATGTGAGCTTGTTCCTGGATGACCTGGTCTTCTGGACCCTGACATCAGAACCGTGCAGATTCAGTTTGAATCCAATCTTCTGTTCTGACG
The DNA here is from genome assembly GCF_001649575.2 of Kryptolebias marmoratus. NCBI lineage: Eukaryota > Metazoa > Chordata > Actinopteri > Cyprinodontiformes > Rivulidae > Kryptolebias > Kryptolebias marmoratus. The sequence continues at coordinate 26,506,294 of NC_051446.1, forward strand.
TCGTCTCTCTGGTCTTTAATGTTCCCATCAGTCCCTGTGAAGAATCGACCCAGAATGATGTCTGCTGTGTTTTTAGTCACAGTTCAGAAATAAAGAACACCTGGAAATGGAAAAACGATTCCAGTATCGCAGCTAATGACACAAAACAAAAAGACTCGAGGCCAAACTAAACATTTCTTTGTGTTGGATTCCCTTTGAGTTCCTGAAACTCATGAGGCTGCTCCTGGAACGAAACCTTCTCTGACCAACTGGACAAACATGATAAGACTGTGCTGCTGAGGAAACACACACACACACACACACACGTGTAAAACTAAAGCAGCGAGGACACACACAGGCCATTTCAGCTTCCATCTCTGACTCCACCGCCTCCTCGTCCTTCGGCTCATTTTTCATCCAGCAGCTCGGCTCGTCCTCCAGCGGCGGCTGCTTTCTGCTGGAGTGTGTGTGGGAGACGCTCCTCGTCTCTACACTGACTAATGATCAAAATAAAATTAGTTATTCCTGCTGTCGGGGCTTTAACATTTAGACATGGACACACCCTGTAAACCTCCCAGACTACAAGTTAATTTAAACGGTTTAGGAGCATAGTTCACTTCAGTCAGATGAAGGTGAAAGTTGTGAATAAAACAATGAGTGAGCTCAAGCTGCTGCTTTTGGCTGCATCAGCATTTTCTCTGCTTTAGGCTGTTGGTTTGTAAAATTCTGGGGTTGTTAAAACGGTAAAACTAGACCCAAACCGAACATTTGAAGACTTTAAATTCAGCATTTTATTTACTGAATATTTTGTTGTGTTGTTGCTGGAACCGTTTCTAAAAACCTAAACTTTCATGATGAATCCAAATCCTGCCTGTTAGAGAAAAGAGTTCATCTTTTTAAATTGTTACAGTTTCATCAATAAAATTCTTAAGCTGGTTTATGAATTTAAAAAGGTTCTGGAGGACCACTTTTGGTTCTGGCAAAGCCTTTGACGGCTCAGAAAGGCACAGCTAAACCAGGTGGAGACCTGCAGATCGGACTAAGGTCTTTGGTGGAAGGAACACTGAGGATCTTTTTAATCCAGACCATGTCCAGCTTTGAGGACTCTGGGATAAGGAGTCTGTTACACCAGCAGAGGTCAACAAGGACATTAAAAGGCTCTCTGGCAGCAGGGAGCCAGGATTGGACAGGATTCGTCTCTGGACACTGAAAGGTTGTCACAGTTGACTATGGAGAGATCAGACTTCTCAGCCTCTTGGAAAAGTTGGATTGAAGTTGTTGAAGAGAAGTGTGGCTTTGGTCCTGGCCATAGATCAGAGCTGCTGAAGGGAGTGTGGTTGTCCCGTCCGACCCGTAGAAGGCTTAGGACCATGTTCTCTAAGAGATTGTGGGGGGGTACCGCAGGCGTATGGGGTCAGCACAAAGTCCAGCTTGTTCTCAGTGCAGGCTGGACTCCAGCAGGGCTGTCCCTCCTCTCTGATCCTGTTTGTGCCGTTTATAGACAGAAGCTCAAAGGGGAGTTATGGGGATGAGGGTGTCTAAGATTGAGAGCATTAGAGTATCATCTCCGGTTCTGTTGGAGCTGGAGTGGACAGAAACTGACCATGAAAAGGAAGGAGAGTCGGCTCCTTTAAGTCTGAGGTCCTGGTTCTCAGCCAATTAAAACTCTGGGTTGGAGGTCTTTACCTCAAACAGAAGGGTTCAAGCATCTGGGTCTTGTTCAGGAGTGATGGCAGGATGGGTGGGAGATGGACCAACAGAGGAGCTCCTCACTGACAGAAATCAGCCGATTAGGATCCCTCCTGAGCACATCCAGCTGGGAGGAGACCCCAGGACAGACCCTGAGCTCCCTGGTGGGATCATTTATCTTCTGCAGATGAAGGTCTGGGTTCCCCTCCAGGATCTGTTACCTCCTCCATGATAAGAGGAACAAAATGAATGGAAAACAGAAGCTGGGACAGGTGTCAACCAAACTAAACTCCATGTGATTGAAGGGTTTCCACAGAGGCTGCTGAAGAACATGGCGGCTTTTAAGTGTCCCGTTAGGAAAGCCATTTGGGTCACTCAGATTAATAGCTGCTCTTTGCTGTGTTATCATCAGCTGTTTTAATAGCAGGGCGCACGGCGAGGGATGGTTCTGTATAATGATGCTGTGGTTTAATGCTGCGTAGACGGCATTTTAAATGCTGCATCAGGAATGCATTCATAAATACTGATGAGGTCGTCTGAGCTGAGAGAGCTGCTGCCCCTCTCTGCGTCTCCTTTATCAAACCATCGGGACGAACGTCTCCTTAAACTTTTACAAACAAAGTTCTCATAAAAAAGAAATGAAGTCAACTGATTTATTCTCAGGAACAGAGGAATCAATTGATTCTAAGCAACAACTTTTAATCACAGCTGCTCCCATCGTATTTCTTTCAGCTTGGAGTTCGAGAAAATGTGAACATAAAACCTAACTGAACGATTCTGAAAGGTGAATCAGCAAAACAGTGATTTATTTAGTGTATTTCAGGTTGGAAACCTAAAGTTAAATGTCAGATTTATTCATGAGTGTTTGTGCAGCAAGTCTCTGTATAAACAGGTGACTGATGCTTTATTTTCCTCCTCATGTCAGAATGTTTTACCGTTTGTCTCGGTGTTAAAGAGAAAACAACAAAAAGCCTGAATAACAACAACACATACATGTCCCCACAGAGCCCAGTTGTTGCAGGACAGAAGCTCGCAGCAGATAAAACATTCATTTCCCACGACTTGTGTTCACAGATTTACAGCAGGTGTAGGACCGCTCTGACTGTAGGAGCCTCTCCGCTCATGTTGGCCAGCTTCATTCTGTCATTTCGTTAAACCACAGCAAACTTTAACTCTGACTGTAAAACCCTTCCTGGGATGGCCTGAAACCTGGTGACCAAATATAAAACACCTGATCAGTGACGTCCAATCATCACTGATTATTCTGTCACCTCCAGGAAGTGTTGATGGCCAGACTGTAAATGACCCAAAGTCAACCAATCTCTGCAACTTTTGACCAATTGCCACAACTATTCTGTAAATCTGCTGAATCCCTTCAGCTCCCTGCCTGATTTATCCAAACCTGCCTCAGCCTGCAAGACAAAAGCCTGTCTGATGTCAGAAGATCCTGTTTCCCATCAAATACTCCTCTTACAATCTGTGCAGCACGATTCACTCCAGTCTTCATGAAGGTGGCAGAACATGAATAAAAGTCATCACTCGAGAAGCACTTCTCTACCAGAAAACCACGTTAGTGAAGACAGACAAATGACCACAACAACCATCAACATCCAGATCTGTCTCAGGGACTGAAAGAAACCAGGCGAGGTAAAAACACGCGTTGGAAAACGTTAAAGAAGCAGAAATATACATTTAGAGGTGTGTTCATCTGTGAGAGCAAATATGAGACAAATATACATCCTGGAGGAACTGATTATTAACTTTTCTTTAATGTGATTTTTAGGGGTTTTCTCCATTAAATTAAACTACAATGAAAACCAGATTATTCATTTATTTGTGAAAATCAGCTTTTCTCTCCTGTACATGTGTGTATTTTCATGAATCTTTCAGAGAGTTTGTGGATTTTGCAGCTTTTAGTCTGCATTCAGACAGGAAGTTTCCCTCCCCGAGCCTCGGTACCGTCAGGGAGCAGAGAGGATGATGCGAGGCTGATGTGAACATGAACAAATATGTGCATATTCACTGTCAGAGAGCGGGTCTCTCAGCGTCTAATAACGCTGCTCAGATGAAACATTCATGAGCGTTCAGAAGGTCTGCGTAATGAGGCTGACATGGACTCTTTTCATCTGACTGTCAGCAGCTAGAACCAGAGCCAACCGGGTCGGACCGAGCCTCAAACAGCCGCGCAGCAGGAGACGAGAGGTCACAGATTGGTGCAGAGCCAGATTAGGAACCGCTCCGGTGGAATTTAAATTGCATACATTTAAATTTGTCCAAGTTGGCTTTAAATGGTGACTTAGAGAAGTCAGGACTTCTGACATGAGAGGCGGAACGTTCTCGAAGAACGGACAGAAAGGGATCCGGAGAAAAGAACGGCATCGTGTTTTAAAAGGTAAAAATTTGATTAAGTCATATTTGAATGTGAACCTTATGAGAAAAAGACTAATTTATTCCAAACTCTGCAATGCACAAAAACTCTGAACTTCCTTTTTATCACCTCAATGCAACAAAATGTGAATAATTAAAGCTAAACATAAAAGGTGCTGCAAAACAATAAAACCACAGAATCTGCAGGAACCTGCCTGAAGTCCAAACATCCAACAGGTTCACCAACATGTCCATGAATGAACTGTCAAAAACCTGCTGACAGTGGCTCAGTCACCATGGTAACCACACTGTCACTCCCTGAGTGCCACATTAAAGACAAGCAGAAAATGAGCCTCAAACAATCGTTTGATCTTAAAACTCCTTGAACTGAGAGTTTGGTGTTTCGTTCAGAGGAGAGTCAGGAGGAAACCTTCAGCCCTGCAGCAGAGAGATGCACCGAGATTTGGAAAGTTAAGACAGCTCAAAGGTTAGAACTCCAACAGAACCAGGTTTAGAGCTCCAACAGGACCAGGGTTAGAGCTCCAAACAGGACCGGGTTTAGAGCTCCTAACAAGACCATGTTTAGAGCTCCTAACAAGACCAGGTTTAGAGCTCCAACAGGACCGGGTTTAGAGCTCCAACAGGACCGGGTTTAGAGCTCCTAACAGGACCAGGTTTAGAGCTCCTAACAAGACCAGGTTTAAAGCTCCTAACAGGACCGGGTTTAGAGCTCCTAACAAGACCAGGTTTAGAGCTCCTAACAAGACCAGGTTTAGAGCTCCAAACAGGACCGGGTTTAGAGCTCCTGACAGGACCGGGTTTAGAGCTCCAACAGGACC
>NC_051446.1:26513789-26527888 GCF_001649575.2 Kryptolebias marmoratus
GGTTTAGAGCTCCAACAGGACCGGGTTTAGAGCTCCAACAGGACCAGGTTTAGAGCTCCAACAGGACCGGGTTTAGAGCTCCAACAGGACCAGGTTTAGAGCTCCAACAGGACCGGGTTTAGAGAAACAGATGTTTTCTCAGTTGCTGAAAACCAAATACCATCTTTTATTTTGGTATTTTTGCAGTACATTTTATGCACGTTGTCTTGAAACCAGAAGTCGGAGAACACCATTCCTGATCAGATAGATTTTTTTGTTTTTCTAAAGCTGCAGGATGAGCAGTGAATCAAAATTTGTGAAAGAAATGGAAGAATAACAAGCAAATAATAACGGTTATTCAATAATTATGGATTGGCTGTTTGTTTTTGCGGCTGCTCCCTTTGGCACCATGAACAACAACATTTGATTTAAAATTGTTTCCAACAATAAGCAGGAAAATTATTGTATTCTTTACACACCAAGGTCCTTTTATATTTTTAAAAGCATCATTCTGTTGGTTTTCTACCAGTTTATCCAAATGATTGCACACTTCAGTAAGGTTTTATTTCAGACCCTATAAATTTACACACAGAAACATAAATAATTGTACAACGTGTGTTTTCTGTTGTCCTACAGGTAATCCTGACTTCACTGCAGGATTAAGATTAATGCTGCGTAACTAAGAAGCTTCAGGTTCAGTTCCAGCGAGGAACCAAACCGAAACCAACAGGACTTCAGTATTTTATTCGTTCAGACGTTGCTTTAAGATCTGCTGAAGGAAGAAGTTGAGACAGATGTCAGTTGGTTTCATCGATCAGATCCTCAATCACTGAAATCCAACTCGTCAGCAAGTCAACACACTGGTTGGCTAACGGGGCTCTCTCAGGGGCATTATGGGATTGCTAACCACCATTTTAACACCGCCAGCTGGAGCTCTTCCTCCTCAGACAGAAAAGAGAACGAATAATTGTTCTAATCTTTTCTGTGTTGAATTAAACTAGTAACATGGTCTGTATGAGGACTTTTATTGAGTGGGTGATCCATTTGTTCAGGGCTAACTGCAGCAGAGCAGTCTTTCAATGATTTTTTATTTTACTGATTAATTTTTATCTGTTCATTCTTTTAGGAGCACAGTTCTTTTTCCAATCTGCTCAGAAAAACAAGTTATTTCTGCAGATAACTCCTGTCCTTGAAGTCGTGTGGAGCAGCTGAATGAAACAAGTCAAATCATTCTGGAAACATTCATTAATCACCAGAATGGAGAACGTGAGCTTTAGTTTTCTTTGCTGAATTTACAAGGAAAAGATAAGAGCTTATTATTGCCGTCGTTGGGCTCTAATTATGATGGTTTCTTTGTACGCAGGCTGATGTCGAGCCTCCGTGTGCTGAGTCAGTCTGAGGTCTTAATGAGTTCACCTGCAGGTTGTTTGGTCCGTTTTATTTCACACCTTTCTTCTGATAAGTGCCGTTAATGAACCCGAGAATGCCGTCATGGATCATAAGCTGCTTCTTCATCAGCCCAACAGTTAAAACAGACACACTATGCTGATCTGCAGTTTCTACACACAAAGTATCCACGTTCATTACCGCCATTTCTTTAATGACTTTCCTTTATCTGCTCAAGTCAACTAGAGGTCGTTTTTTATGGACATTTTCAAACATTTAGCATCAGGGAGGAAAAGACGGGTAAGCTCAACGATAATTCTACTTCCTGTTTGTGATCAGAAGTCATGTGGAGGTTTTGTGGTTGTGCGAGCTGAGATACAACAGGACATCAAGGCGATGACATCTGGTGAGACTGACTCGTACAGACAGGTATCATCTGCATATCGAAGTCAGGAGAAACCTCAGAAACAGGCGACCAGGTCTGAAGAGGAGGTCTACGCTGCAGAAACGAGTCCAGATGGTTCAGTGGGGTGGTTTACCCCAGGTTAAGATGTTCCTCCTTCAAACTGTTCAGCTCTGATCACTACGGACCCAGACATCATGGGTACGAGACGTTGTCTGCCACAGGTTTCCCATCCATCTTTAAAGCCACTCGCCTCAGTTAGGTGAAATGGTACCAGCCGGTACTAAAATCTGACCATCTGTAGATACTTTTAGGGCCTCTGTCACTCCAGAGTGGTTCCTATAAGACACAAACTAATCTGAACCATTGTGTAGTTATGTTTGCATGAAAAGAAATGTAATTTCACCATCTGACACCGAAGGTTCAAGAAGAAAAGACAAACTGACACCAAACAGATTTTATAAAGCAGGATCAATTCAAGGAGAAAATTTTAGAATAAGTCTTCAAACAGCTTATTAAAATTCTACAGCAGCATCAAATATTGATCAGCTGAACAGAAAGAAGATAAATAAAATACTGATGAAGCTATCTGAAAGCACAGCTTGCTGCACGGCTCAAAAAAAGCTGTGGTAAAAATGCATCACGTTGATGTCTAAATCTGACGCTTTTAAAAAACAAAATATTTGTTTACGTTCCTAACAGCCAGAATAAATCTTCCTTTTACAGAAACTGTCGTTTATCATGCCTGGCTGATCAGGTAACATCATTTCAGCTCCATTATCAGGACATTGCAGATCTTATGGATCAGTGGAGCATCAGGAGGGTTGTTGTTGGAAGTGATTTCACCTGTTACAGTCACCGTGTCATAATGAGCTTTAAATCAGTGAAACTCATAATCTGATGGTTTGTCACGTATGAACGCCACTTAACAGAAAGGCTGCTTCTTATTTTTAACACCTTAAATTAAAAAGCTCCTTTATATTTGCAGAAGAACTTTGTTCCGTCAGCGGTAGCTTCATTCTGCAGATGAACTTCCTAAAAGCGCCGGTGCTGGGTTTGATTTTATTTGATCATTTCTGGGCTTTGGTGGGTCCGATCCCAGAGATAAAACCCCAGAATACATGCAGCTTTCAGGACTGATGATGACGAATGCATTAACGGCGGTAAACAACGAGCGCAGCCACCCAGCGCTGTGGCCGGTCTTCTGCTTCATTTGCATTTCAATCTCTTCGCCTGAGATCCTCGTGTTTACCCATTCTACCCTCCTCCTCCTCCTCCTCCGAGCTCATTTGTCTGCTCAGGAGGAAGATCAAGCTTTGATATGGAGGGCGACTCTGAGCCTCTCACTGCAGCTGATGAAGAGGACATGATGGTGAAAATCAAAAGAGAAAAGATAAATAAGGAAGGTAAAAGAAAAGCATGGAAGGAAAAACAACTTTTTTGTTGTTTACAGTTGTTACTAAAACACTAAATTATTGAAACTAAGAATTTAAATTTATGATGTAGGAATAAAGTAAATATTCTCACCTTCAACCGTCAACAAATTAAAATATTCAGATTATAAACCCTGACTGGTTCCAGCTCTGATCCAGAACCTCCTTTAGCAGCAGAACTCTGTACTGCTTTTCTGCAGGTTCCCAAACCAGCCACTCCATACACCCAGGTTTGTTTGTGCGGACTGATGTCATGTTTTAGTAGAAACTCTGAGCAGGTTTCAGAACAGGAAGCCACGATGAAGACCAACCTGTTTCTGAAACATTTCACCTGCTTTAATGAGCCCTCTGGGAAGAGTTTCATCTAATCCACATCAAGTCTGTTTAATCCCCACGAACACAAACACACAGACAGCGAGGAGCCTCTATCAGATGTTTGACCTCTGACCCTTTGAGAACCTGATCACAGCAGCAGATAACACCTCTCTGGTTCTGTTAAAGCTCAGGGGAGGAACGCTGAAAGTGGTGGATTATCCTGCATGTAAAGACAGATATTAGTATTAAACATAACCTTTTGACTCCGTCGGAGTGAGATTTATCCTCACTTTTAATGACAAACATCAACTACCAACGATTTAAATTCTTGTTTGCAGCCACTCCAGTCACCCTGCTGTGATAATCCTCAAGTATATTCATAATTGACTGTTTAACACTTAAAATATAATCAGTAAATGTCTAAGATCTGCATCTTCTGGTCTATTTTGTCCTAAAAAAAAGATCAGACAGACTCCTTCAGCACCAGCTGTCAATCATGTCTTTGATGTTATGTATGGAAGAGTTAATTAGAGTGGAAACAGATGAATGTGATGTTAATCAGAGCATTCATTCAGCTTATTTCAGCAAATCAATAGAGATACGTGTGCAGTAAGTGGTCTGAAGTGAACAGGAGGAGGACGGCTACGCTCTGCTGGGAGGTAATGATGACTAACTATAACATCATGCAAAATAAACAACTTCAACATGAAAATTTAAAACCAAAGTCTGTTTCCAGCTCCTTGGAGACGGAATGATTTTATTCTAATTCATTTTACATGAAAACAACAGCAGCTCTCACCTTTTTACAAACTTTAATAATGGTTCCTGATGCAGAAACACTGAATCATCTTCAGGACACTTTGGACATTTTTCTGTTTCCAGTTCTAATGATTTCAGATCGGGAACACTGAGCTCTGCTTGGTAGAGATGGATTGTAGACAAATGTTGGGGAGAAAATAAATATGCCAAAAAATGTCCTCATGGTCACCAATGGGGTTTAGTTTTCATTAAGTGTAAAACCTGGTCCTCTAAACCCGGTTCAGGTTGGACACTGAGACCAACCAGGCAACATTCAGTCTCCAACCACCAACAGTTCCCTTCTCCAGATGTTCCTGATGTTTCCAATACGTGTTCCACACATCCATCACCTCCATATGACCACTCCTGCACCTCCTGCTGAACTTCACCTCATTCAGGACTGACTGGACCTCTGTTGGGAATTAGAGCTATAAAAATATCATTTAATATGATTTTAACTTCCTGTGCTTGTGAGGTAAATAATTGACTCACTCGTCATCCATCATGAGTGTGAGAGTGAGATCTCACTCCTGAGCCCTGCTGCTATAAATAAAACCCACCGATCGGGTTTGAACGATCCCAGCTTTCATGTTGGCAGGAGACGAGCTGACCACGAAGCCTCGTCACGTCTTCCTTCTCTCAGCCTCACATCAAATCAAAACATTTTGTTTCTCTCTGCTTTCAACATTAAAAACTCACAATGACCTACTTCTTCTTACATCTCTCCTTTATTTAACTATTTCTTTCAAAAGCTTTAAATAGTGTCTGAATCTTCATCCAGATGACAGGCAGGAAGTTAAAACAGGTTATTTTAGGCTTTCAGTTCTTGGCCTCCATGAATAATTTAACTCCTGCCTTATTTTTCCTTCTTATTGTTATAATAAACAGGAAAAACCTCCTCCCCAGGTAATTTAAAGTGCAGAGAGTGGTGGGTCCAAACCACGCTTTGAGCTCTGCTACATCTGTCAGCGTGAGCCCTGAAAGTGGAAAGGCCAGCATCACACCTCTGCTTCATTATTTATCTGGCCTTTTATCCTTTTGTTGGCTTATTTATGAGACTCAAACTGGAGGAGGAGGAGGAGGGCGCAGCTCAGGGAGGAAGAGATGAGGACGGAGAAAAAAAGTGTTGAAAATGTCAGCTGAGGGGAAGCAGAGACATCATACTTCTGTTAATTCAGGAAAATATTTAAAGTCTGCAGTTTATGGTTGTTTCTGTTTCAGCGGCTAAAAGATTTAATATTTGCACATTTCCTGTAAATTCTTCTGTCCTTTCAGTCAAAGTCTAAACTTAACACTGGTTAGACTTTAGTTTAAATTTAAAATAATAACCTGTCTTTGTTTGGACCTAGTGTCAGGCATGGTGGTGGCAGCATCATGCTGTGGTACAAAGTGAGGAGGACTACCTCCAAGTTCTTCATCCTCACCTCCAATTAGCAGCTGGACCTAACAGGACCATGATCCCAAACATCAGAACCGCTCTCTGATTGGATGAAACATCAGAACCGCTCTCTGATTGGACAAACCAGGCTGACACTGAGCTCATTGAACAGCTTCCTCATCTGAACTGAACTCAACTAATTCTGCCAAGAAGAAAAACGATCAAATATCATTAATTTTTAATAATTCCACTCTAGAAGAAACCAGAAAACTCTGATCTGAAATCCATCCTGAAGGAAGAGGAGGAAACTGACTGCTGCTGGATTCAGAGAACAACAGAATCAAATCTCCTCTTTCTTCTGAAAACAACAAGTTCTGAAGACCCGATCCAAACCGGATCCATCCTGTGAATATCAGCTGTGACTGATCTCAGTTTGACTCGAACAAAAAGGTAAATTTGTCAAACATTGAGCCGCTGTACGCAGCAGAAATCTAAATATTAAAAAGCATGTATGTGAGCTCAAACATCTCTTCACGGTTAATCCTGTGACATTTATCAGTTTCTCTTCCCTCAGCGGGAGGAAAAAGTGCTCCATCAGGTGGAACTGCTGCTGCGCCTGAAAATACTGTAAATATTTAACAATCACATTTCTGCCCGGCTGAAAAGGTTGAGAAAACGATATAATCAGTGTTCGTTTATCTGCTTATCACCGATCACAGACTTTAATCTGAGGAGTAATCTCTGTTTGAAGATGCTAATTAAATATAAAATCCTTCTTCAGTTCCTGTTCAGAACAAAACAAGTCAGACTGAATCATAAATAAGGTAGCTTCTAATGTCCGGGTGGATCTTTTTTACACATATTAAAGTAAGAATCCATCAGCTGGTGTTTGAGGAAAGAACAGATTCAAACATTTACAGCAGGCTTCGTCTGCCTGTTTCTGATTAACAGCAGTGATTAGCTTATCAAGTTGTGCAATCAGGATCATCATACAGGACTCCATCTTTCTCACATACACACACACACACACACACACACACACTCCCGGCAGGTGGCGGAGCCTCATTATGGTGTAATGAGAAAATCACCTCCCCGTTTAATCATCATAGGTGTTTGGAGGACAGAAATAACTGAAGGAATTTGGTCCGTAGGAACTTCAAACCTGGAGTTTTGCTCTTCAGAACCAGTTTAACACCCAGAACCGGTTCTGCTCGGCTCAAAGGAACCTCTGAGGTTTTAAAAGCTTTTACATTTCTCACTGCGACTGCTGGGGACCACTAAGAGAAACAACGATGAGGAAATATGCTGATTTCTGAATCATGTTTGTAACTTGGCAGGAGCTGGTCCACACGTCACAGAAAACAGTAATCCAAGATGACAAACATGTGGAGAGGGACAACAACGGCCATCTTTAAACCCAAAGGAGGACGAGCTTTCTGATGAACTGAACCAGAATCTCTTCTTTTAAGTAAAGAAAAAGTCTTGGACAGTGTTTATATTTTTCCTTTCTGTCTAAAACTGAAAACATGAAATAATCATCAGACAGTTTCTGCTTCTGGTTTGCAGATGATAAAGAGTTGGAAAGCCCCGGAGCTTTGATGGATCATACACGACGGGTTTTTTTTTGTTCACCACTCACAATTTGGACTCCTTTTTCTTTTTCCCAACTTAAGTTTATCCAGACGTGTGTTGGCAGCAGAAGTTCTTCAATAAAACATGTTGCTGCTGCTGCAAACAGCTGAAGATCCCTCTGACCAAACTCCAGATCCCCCAAGAGTCCATCAGATCCCACAAACCTGCTCCCTAATCTCTCTGAAAACGACTCTGATAAAAAAATCCAAACAGGCAAATAAAAGCTTGAACAGCAGAACGAGCAAGGGACCGACTGGAGGCACCGTCTGGAGACAGGCTGCGTCCTGCTGGACATCGGCTCCAACGGGACCGGGTTTAGAGCTCCAAACAGGACCGGGTTTAGAGCTCCAACGGGACCGGGTTTAGAGCTCCAACGGGACCGGGTTTAGAGCTCCAACCTGGGTTTCACGTCTTGCTGAAAACTAAATTATGTCTTCGGGGACAGTTTTTAGTGAACTTGATCTGTAAATAATAATTCTTGATGATGATGTTTTCTGTGTAACTTTATATATAAAAGGTGAAGTTGTCTCTAAGATCCTGACCTTTAGACCCGTCAGGTTTTTAAACACACACAGGGAGTTTTAGGTGAATTTATTGTTTGTTTGTGATGATTTTTTATCCTCCCTGAGCTGAAGGTCCATCACCAAGCTGCTGGACTCCTGAGACGCAGGACTCGTCTTGGTGTCGGGTCGGGTAACGAGTCTCATCCTCATCTCAGACAGGAAGAAGTTTTCTCCCTTCCTGTCTGTGATCAGTCTGGTTTCTCTGCAGCCACCATCAGAACCAGACCAGACGCTGGCCTCTGAATTATTAACCACGGCGCCTGTAAACGGGACGCTTCACTCCGTCTTTCCTGGACTCCTGCAGGCGACTCGGTGAATCATTGAACAGGACGACTTCACTGAAGTCATTTCGCTGCCACTTGTCTTCCTCTGGAGCCTCAATAACTTCCTTTTTAGATCTTTATCCTTCTTTAAATGCTCCATTTTTCTGACTTTACTTTGTAAAAGGAAATAAATCCTGTGTTCCGGCTAACCTGCTGCAGTTTATATGTAGACAACTCATCTTTCCTGTTTTCTGCCCTAAACAGAATCCAAAACCAGGTTTTTTTTCCAAACAAAGAAGAGGACTTGATGAGGAACCAGTCTGACCCAAAATAAATCCACTTCACTTTGACAGGAAGTATTAAACTCTGAAGCAAAGTCGGGTGATTGGAGGAACATATGAGCCATCAGAGTCCAGACGGTTGTTAGAACCGGTCCAATTCAGACCCGAACCTGACCGAGTCGTAGCATGAATCCTCTCAGCTGCATCCACTTCATCATGAAGCCTGATATCTGAGCCAACGAGTTTTCTGCCCTCCAGCTTCTGATTGAATCTGATCCGTTCTGCTGCGACCGCCGGAACGTTTCATCCCAGGAAATAAGGAACTTTAGACATTCTCTGTTGTTTTATTATTATTATGTCTCTTTCACGAGCTCTGACTTATTAGGAAGGCTCTTCTTGAAGAAATTTATAAAAACTAAAATCATTTATTTTACCTTGAAGAACCCAAGTTTACACCTGAACCTGATCAAATAACCGACTTGGAATCAAACATGTTCTTCAGCCTGAATTTGAGAACGTTCACTGGTCTGCACCCCCCCCTCCAGATGCCCTCGTCCTCCAGAACCCCCTCTTCTTCCAGACTCCTCTTCCTCCAGCCCCCTCCTCTTCCTCCTCCTCCCCCCTGTGCAGCGTCGTGCAGAAACCGGAGGATTTATTGCGTCTCTGAGGACGAGCAGAACATGTTCCGTGTTTCTGCTGCAGAGATTCAGTCTCAGTGTTCCTGTTCTCCTTCCTGTTGTTTCTCTGTTCGGTGTCATTAACACCTTCCTGCTCTTTGTTTTGTCTCTTTCTATCCATTCTGTCTTTGCTTCTTTGATTAACTCAGTTATTCGAGTCATTTTTCCAAACATAATTCAGTTTGGACATCTTCATCCTCTTCATCCTCATTTCCGAGCTCTTAATCAGATTCCAGGTTTGCTATTTCAAGGATCGTTTCTTTGTGGACCTTCTGAGGGTGATTTGTGTTTTATGGACAGGAGGAGGACGGAGACGCTGCAGATGTTTGGTAGCTAACAGAAGCTGTCAGGGAACCAGCAGGCTGGAACGTCAGAAGATGATGGGTGAAAAATGGACACGTTTCCCTCAGTGCTGCTCGTCAGTTTGCTCCATTTCCATTAACTCTAAATACAGTTTTCTCTTATTCTAAAGACCTTTTCCCCCTTTTAGCAGTTTGTTTTTTTTTATTCATCAATCAATCTGACCTGAACCCTCCGTGGTGCCGTGCAGCAGGAGGGTTCGAGCTCCTGAGCTCCTGATGAGGAATAACTGAACGGAGGTTTCAGATCTTTAACAGGTTTAAATGATGACAGGATGGACGGATGGAGGATTTTTGGAGATTTTAACCACCGAAGGTTCAGCTTGGAGTCTGAGGATGTCACTCTGACTTCTAAGCCAATTAAACATCACAACTCTTTAGTTTTTCCACCTCCCACAGTTCATGCATTAAAACGCAGCATTTTTCAGCTCCCATCATTACAAAAAGGAGCTTCAGAGAAGAAAGATGACGCATGTTGGAATTTTAAGCTGTAGCTGCACTGGTTCTCTCATATTCCTGCTGAAGTTTTCCTCTCTCCTAACCCAGCCTCTTTTCCATCGTCTGTCCTTCCTCTCCTCCCTCGTCTTCGTCCTCTCAGAGGTTCGGCTGTGTTCAGAATAAAGCCATCAAAGTGTGGACTGTCTCGCTGTGGGCCCGAGGACACAGTTTGTCTTCTCAGGGTTTGGATGAGTTTAAAATGTTTGAATGTGGCTGAAAGTCAAACCTCAGACATGTTGGAACCACAGAGAGATCAAAAAGCAGCAGGAGCTCAGAGTTCCTAATTAAACTGAAACTAAAAACTGAATGAAAAGTGTTTTTATATCAGGAAGATCATCTGTCTCAGCTTCCTTTGCCTTGGTGAAGTAAAACATTCTGCTTTTAACAAACGATGAAACGAAGAAAAGAGACGAATATTTACTGTTTGCCTCGTTAACGGATTACCTCCATAGGTCGGTAACCTGAACTACCCTCTGTGTGTGTGTGTGTGTGTGTGTGTGTGTGTGTGTGAGCAGAGGTTATTCTTTCAGCCTGGTGGGACGGTTCCTCAGCAGTCCTCACTGATTCACTCAAACACACCATCAATAACCCCCCTCCTCATAGGGTAATTGGATTTAAAATTAGAAATGGCCAACAAATTGATTATCAGGTCATTAGCCGGGCTGCTGCGAGCTGATTGGCTGTCGGTGAAGCGGCGCGGCTCTGATAACAGAGCTGAAACGTTCAGGCGTCACACGCCGCTGAGCTTATCAACCCGGTTAGATGTGTCCAGCTCACCTCAGGCTTTAAACTACAGATTACCAAAATAAAAGCACCAATAAAAAGGGATTTATTACTCAGATCTGAAGCTGACACTCAGCTGTTCCAACAGGTTTGTTTGTGATATTTATGCTGGTTTTCTTGGAGGAGTCTGTGCTTTACTAGAATTATTCCAGGAGGTTTAAATCTCATTATTCCATCTGCAGCCCAGCCTCTCAGGCAGTCAGGGTTAGGGAAATAATAACAGCCGCTAACTTCTGGGACCAATTTGTTCCCCGAAAAATATAACCTGGAAAACAGTTTAATCTGTTTGAGACCAGCAGGAGGAGAAGGTAGAAAATGGCTCACAAAGTTCACCCAGAACTCATGTGGAGACAGAGATTTCTTCTGCAGATTTCAGCCTCTAACACGGTCCTCTGGGAACCAGGGAGGGTGTGTGTGTGTGTGTGTGTGTGTGGAGTGGGGGAGGGGGGTGGATTGTCCAACTACCGATCACATATTGGTCTGATTTACTTCAAAACACTGTTTGCTTTACCTTCATGCAGGTGAACAAACATCTCTGTGTGAGGCAGGCAAACAGAGACCCCAACGACCCTCAGGAGGGAGGGGAGGGAGAATAATCTGCATGTGAGTTCAGCTGAATAAACGGAGGATCTCATGCCGTTGGAACTGAGAAAACTCCCTGGATGAGAAGAGAAACGTCTTCAGCTACAGAACAGAAGTCCAGTTTTATTTTTTAAAACTCTCAAACCTTCGTCTTGAACATGGAAATCTATTGTTTCAGTGTGAGAAGGACCCACAGGGCTGACCCCCCCCTCTGAATCACAGAAAATAAAATCAGCTCCTGCAGCAGGACGGTCATTAGGACAGATTATTCTTCACTTATTCTACATCCGATTTAATTTGAGCGTCTACATGACCTCAAAATGAGCTTAATGTCACATCAGGATTCAAACATGCCTTTCCAAATTAGGTAAAAATGCAATAAAAGTTTCAGAGAGGTTATCGCCTGCCCTGCACACCTTCACCTGAATAATTTATTCTTCAGCTCCACAGATTAAAGTGTGAACTTCTGCTCACAGAGGGGATTATGGTACTGGTTTCAGGCAGGATTAGACTGGACATTATCACACAGGGAGGAGGGATAAAGAAACACGCCACCGCAGCCCAAAAGCCTAATTTGTTCTGAGGCGTCCTGCATGTACGAACATGTTATAAATCTTACTAATGAGAAGAGCAACAAGAAAAAAGAAGCAAACAGAAGTGAGAGGGAAGGAAAGATACAAGCCGGTCAGAGGAAATTAAAGAGCAAGAAGAAAATGAAAAACAATGAAATGTGGAAGGAAGAGAGAAAATATGTGTGCTGTAAAATCAGGTGGGAGGAAATAAAGCTGGAGATGCTGAGGACGAGAGGAAGACGAGAAAATATGAGAAGAAGAAGAAGAAGAAGATCCTGGGGGGGAGGGGTTAGTCTGAGAAAACAAACCGAAGGTCTGCTCATGTCTCTGACCTGCATGGAAACTGAGGCAGCGTGTGAGGAGCTTTAAAGAGAACCTGTTCTGCTTCCTGGACCCAGTCAGGATGGGTCTGTGGGTTCTACAGAACATCTTCATCACATTTAACACACAGAATCATCCTCAGATATTCAGATTTCACCTGATCAGTTCTCAGAATGAGCCGTTTTAGGACTACGTCACTTTAATGCAAATTAGCTGCTGTTGGCCACGCCCCCCAACTCGGTGTCCTGCCTCAAAACATAAAAACTCTCAAGGATTAAACGCTGCGGATCTGACGCACATTTATATTGTCATCAATTATTAATCTGAGGATTCTGACTTTGGGACAGGGGCACTTAGTGGTTCTGAACCAAGTCGGACACAATCAGCGGGTCAGAACCCGACTGGTAGCGGGTCGGGACAGCGGCAGTAATCGGGTCAGAACCCGACTGGTAGCGGGTCGGGACAGCAGCAGTAAATGTTCTTTATTGCGGCCTTTTCCAGCAGACATTGTTCAGATCTGAGAACGTGGAGAACCACAGATTGTTCTGTTGCTCTGTTTGTTTCTACTCAAACGGATCAGAACACCTGGAGGATTGTTTCGTGCACAGAAGGAGAACGTTCCAACATTTGTCTGTAAATCAGCTGAAACAGCTCCATGTCTGCAGACTTTAACTGATCATTTACTGCCCACAGCCCATAGAGGCGGGTGATAGTGTAACTGTCTGTGTGTCTTTAATGAAACTGTTGGATATTAGTCTTAAAAGGGTCTCAAAACGTTCTCAGTTCTGTTTTTTTCTCCTCCTCCACAGTAATGGGAATAAAAACACCAATCTGCCGTTCTAACATTCATTCAAGCAGCTGCTTTCATTCTGTAACTCTGAGGAATCAGGATTAAATAAAGAAGAACGGCCCAAACAGCCAGACCTGCACCACCCACACCGTTACTCTGCCTCTCCACACACAGTATCCATTCTATCTAACTGCTGGTGACAGATCACACACACACACACACACACACACACACACACTGCTGCATCTGCAAACAGGGCCTGCTGAGCGCAGGGAGTTAATCATTCAGAAAATAATTAAACTCAATAAAGCAGAACAGATTGAATAAAGAGAAAAGTAAAAAGTGACGTAGAATATCTGATCAGGTCGCGTAAGAGGATGACAAACACACACACACACACACACACACACACACACCACGGTACAGCACAAATATCAGGCAGGTTGTACAGGATTTCTTGGAGAAATGCATATCGCCCGCCGCCTGAAGAGCTGAACATGTTTTAATCAAACCTACATAACGTGTGTAATATCCTAATGACTCTCAGCTACTACCACCCCAAACCTCAGCTCCATATCTGAAAACTGACGGCGTTTTAAACATGTTTCTGTTTGCTACAGTCAGCTGACTGTGGCAGCCATTTTTAATGTCACGGACTCCAATAATGAGTTGTAGACGACCATCGATGACCTGCTCACTGAGAGATGATCTGTTAGAGCCAGCTCCAAAGGCTGACATCAAACAAAACATGACTCAGCAGATTGGTCAATAAATCCATCATCAGTCACAAATAAAACGAACTCTTTAAACCTCAGAGTCGAGAGCGTTCAGACAAGAAGAGAGGAATCACTGAGGAGGACAAGGAGGAAGAGGAGCAGGCGATAAGCAGAGGAAGGCACCGACGGCCGACCACAATGTGTTGCCACAAGGTTAAGTTTTGATGTACTCGTGTGTTTGAAGAGGAAAAAATAAAAATGTCCGCAGCGCTCCGATGTAAAGTCCAAACAAAATTTTATTCCACAGTTTTGAGTCCTTACAAGAGCAGTAACGTTCTATGCTAACCTCTACAAAAACTACGGTTAAAAA
>NC_051446.1:26527988-26529647 GCF_001649575.2 Kryptolebias marmoratus
AACTATAAAACATACTAATAGTAACACTTATTCACAGTAAAACATTATGAAATTAGTTATATGCAATATAACAATTCTTCCAAAAAATCAACAAATACACTTATTAAATTTATACTTAAACAAATAAGTTTTAACAGTAACTGGATGCTTTCTACATCAACTTGGCCTCCACACACAAGAACAAAAGACTAATTTGAGGCGCTGCGAGCAGAAAGCTCAGGGGTCCGGCTCAGAGAAGTTCTGCAGGAATCAGAGTTTTAGAAACTGAGTGACAGACTCCTGAGATCCGCTTCTGCTCAGCTGCTCATTGAAACGTTAACCGACTGACAGGGAGTCAACTGAGGAGACGAGTCCAACTGAACTACGACTAACCAACACCACATCTGCAACACGTTCACGTTCAAGATGGCCGACACCGCAGTGATCCTAAACCTAAACACAGGATACCTGTCAGTTTTACAGGTGTGGGAGGAGCCAATGGGTGAGCTCAGATCAGGTTCTAAAACGAGAACAGAACCATCAGAATCACATTTATGAACCAAAAAACTTATTTATCAGTTAGTTAAACTGCTGCTTTCCATCAATAACTAATAAAAGGTTTAATTTCCTCTCCTTAAACAGTAAAATCTAGTTTTACTTTGACCTTAATTATTCTTGTCGTCTCTGCAGGATCAGATTTAGAAAAGTCTTCCTCTGTGCGACTTTGAGGATTTCACACAGATCTTGGTCCTGTTTTCCCAGAATTCAGACTCTTGTCCAGGACTGAAACCTTTTTCTGACAGCCATGGATGAACTAATGAAGCTTTGTAGAAAGTTAAACTCAGTAAAATGTCCCCGTCTTACTTTATCCAAGAAGTTTGAATTTTAAAATCTAAAACTTTCCTGAAAGTTTAAAAAGTTCGGTCTTCATTTTTTCCCCTCACCAAACTAAAAGACTTTTTGTTTCAGAGTTTGAAAAAAGCAGGAGAAAACCTTGAAATAGTCTTATTTTTCTTTCTTTCTGCTGAATAATTCTGAAGCAGTGTTTGTGTGGTTAACACAAAGATTATCAACCAGTTTCAGATGTTACTCATGGATTAAACACAGGAGGAAAACCGATCTCTTTGTGTCACAGCAACACTGACGAATTAATTAGAAATGCTTGTTTTTAGTCGTTTCAAATCCAAGAACCAAAATAAGTCAGATTTTTCAGGGCTTACAGCCGTGAGAAGCAGGAGTCAGGAGTTATTAAAGATAAATGGGAGCAGAGAGATGATTGACAGCAGCGTTCCAGCTCCCAGCAGACGCAGCCTGAATGTGATTATCCCGGGATAAAATGAAGCCTCAGAGAGGAAGGATTAGATTTAATTAGACCCTCGCTCCACCTCTGACTCGGACAGAGACCAGCAGAACAAACCGGACCTGAACGATGGAGAACCGGGTTCAAAATACAGACAGGGAGGACTTTTAGTCCCATAGTTCTGTGTTCCACACCATCTGTAATCAGTTTAAACTTTAGTTAATAATAATACATTTTATTTATGATGCACTTTACGTCTGATACCAGACCTCAAAGTGCTACAAGTGCTGGTTGGGGGTCCGTCCAGCCCCCCATCCAGCCTCCGACCAGCCCCCCGTCCAGCCCCCCATCCAGCCCCCCAATCAGCCGCCGTCCAGCCC
>NC_051446.1:26533017-26534383 GCF_001649575.2 Kryptolebias marmoratus
GTCCAGCCCCCCGTCCAGCCCCCCGTCCATTGATTTTAAAATATTCTGACAGTGAGTCCAAGCAGAGCAGGAAGATCAGCTGCTTCTAATTTATCCTCTGGCAGCAATCTGAAGCAGATGAATGGAGTTTTATGGGGAGATGAAGGCTCTGTGAGAACAGCAGGTTCTGTTGGATCTTCTTCAGTCTCGGCCCTTAAACGAGGATTCAGGGTGTAAGAACCTTTGAGCAGGAGCAGCAGGCCTCAGTTCAGTGGACATCAGATTAAGGCAGACATGTTTTAATCTGATGTTTTTATAAAAGACATTTAAAAGTTTGGAAAGAGATCAGAAGTCCTTCATCGACTCGGAGCCACCCTGATCTGTTCCTCTGCAGCTCCAGCAGTCTGCTCACATTACCTGAATGAATAAAAATGAAACGTGTGCACGTACGGTGATCTCCCAGTGCAGGAATGTGCACGTGCAGACAGACCCGACTCTGCAGAGCTGGAGGCAAACACTCACAGCTACGATAATATCCAGTTCTATCAGGTTACAGCAGGAATCAGATAATGACTTCTATCAAACAGCCCTCCAGAGTCGAATAAAACTTCCCCGTTTTCTTCAGCAACTGCACCGCAGAGTGCGTCTGCGCTTGTGTGTGTGTGTGTGTGTGTGTACAGGTAAACCTGACTGTCTTTCCACGAGCAGCTTATGTAAAAAAAAAAAAAAAAAAAAAAAAAAACCTGCAGCAGCGTCACGTTTTCTGTTGCTGCATCTGTTCCACCTGCGCCTGTTCTGCATGTAGACGATGGTTCTCCGTCTATACCTTGGTTCTCTGTGTGTGTTTGTAAGTTCAGCCTCCTGATCCTCAGGACGACAGAGGACACACTGAACATGGCCGCTCACTAACATTCTGCCAGAGGAACCTTCCTGGAGATCATTAAAGGAACTAATATTTACCAGAACTTTATTTTGATGAAAACAATCTGTAAGTCCACTTCCTTCAGCTTTCTGGTGATCTTTGCTGGACACCACCTGTGTTCTCTGACCAGGTCCAACCAACCCAAACATCTGGGCTGATGTTAAAACACAGGAGAACTGAAGAACAGGAGAACACGAGAACAGGAGAACACGAGAACAGAAGAACACGAGAACAGAAGAGCAGGAGAACTGGAGAACTGAAGAACACGAGAACAGGAGAACTGAAGAACAGAGAACTGAAGAACAGAGAACTGAAGAACAGAGAACTGGAGAGCAGGAGAACTGAAGAACAGAGAACTGGAGAGCAGGAGAACTGAAGAACAGAACTGAAGAACAGAGAACTGAAGAACAGAGAACTGGAGAGCAGGAGAACTGGAGAGCAGGAGAACTGAAGAACAGAGAACTG
>NC_051446.1:26535175-26538299 GCF_001649575.2 Kryptolebias marmoratus
AACAGAACTGAAGAACAGAGAACTGGAGAGCAGGAGAACTGAAGAACAGAACTGAAGAACAGAGAACTGGAGAGCAGGAGAACTAAAGAGCAGGAACCACAGATCCATCCCACCAGTTAATAACATTTACCACCTCAGAGGAGAAGCAGAATGTGAGGACAAAGGAGCGAATCAAACCCTGAAATGATCACAATAAATGATCAAATAAAGAGGTTCTTGATAATTTGCTGCCACAGAAACGGAGGTGTTACAGCTCCTGGCTGAAGTAAACGTTTGTGAAAACCATCTGTTTTCGGCTCTTTGTGCAGCTCAGCTGGCCCGAGTTTGAACCGGCGTTCGTCCTGACTCAGCCTGCCATCTTTCATCCGTCCTGCTGAGGCGGAACGAGATCCGAGCCGACGTTCAGGCTGCATGTTTTCACACCAGCCTGCAGGAAACGTCTGAGGAGAGCTGAGGAACCCATCCTACTACACGTTTCTAACTGCTGATCTGAATAAAAATACTACAGATGTATTCCTTTCTAACATTTCCGGTCTTTGCTTCTGCTCAGAAACAAATGTTTCCTCTTCACCCTGAAAGGGTTAAATGATTTCTTCCTCAGTTTGAAGACAGAATCTGAACTTCTTAAAACTGATTCATGCTGGTTTGTTTCATGCAGGTTGGCAAAACGCGCTGAGAACCTTTGTAAACTCTGACAGCTAAAATGTTTACAGCTGCCTGAGAAATCCAGGAGTTTTTATCAGCATCAAACATCCAGGAAGCCCCGTGTTTACAGACTTTATTTCAGGGGAAATGCTTCGTGAGCTTTAGCTAAAATCAGTTTTGTCTGATTTCTCCAAGCAACAAATTCAAAAAACTGAGCCCAAACTCCTCATATTTAAGATTTAAAAGAGGTTTTATTTTCCCTCCATCTTCTGCTGCTTGGAGCAGACAGGCACGTGTCAAAGATTTCAAACATTAAACGTAGCAAACAGAAGCAGTTGTAAACTATCTGAAGAGCAGCTGGTCACAGAACACACAGACTTTAAAGTTTTAATTTTACATTTCCTAAATGGCCGTCTTCTCTGCAGACAGAGACGCTCCTTCAGTCTTCAGATTTCATTTCCATAAAAGCAGCAAATTGTTTTAATCTCCTGAAATATTCAGCCGGCAGCAGCAATTTTCTGCCTCTTTTTAGATTCAGATATTGTAAACTTGGTTGCTGTGCCAAGTTTGAGGCTGCTGCTGTGTTTTCTCGGAGATAAATGAAATAAAGAGGCCTTTAATTACTGAGGAAACATCTCAGACACAAACAAACACACCAGGTCTCTTCCTAAATGACTTCTCTCACTTTTTTCATCATAACTTTGGTTTTCAAGCTTTTTGGCAGGAAACATATTTTGAATAATTAAGTAAATATAAAATATTGACAGTGGATCTGCTGTTGGGCTCCTCAGTTTGAGAGGATTAATAAAACCCAACGAGGCCGACAGCAGATCCTCTGTCAGTCAGCCGACTCAGACCAGCGCTGTGAGGGGAAAGAAGGGAAACCATGAAAACGCTTCACACACACAATGTGGTACAGCCTGAAGAACGCGTTCTGGAAACTGAAAACAAGGACAAACTTCAGAAATGAGCTTTTATAAAGAAAAGATCCAAAAAGCTCCTGAGTGGGCGTGACGGGCGGCTGTGGAAATTTAACCACATTAAGCTGTTTTTGATGTCTTTAAAATAAATCTTCAAAGCAGTC
The DNA here is from genome assembly GCF_001649575.2 of Kryptolebias marmoratus. Classification (NCBI taxonomy): domain Eukaryota; kingdom Metazoa; phylum Chordata; class Actinopteri; order Cyprinodontiformes; family Rivulidae; genus Kryptolebias; species Kryptolebias marmoratus. The sequence goes on from NC_051446.1 coordinate 26,536,905, forward strand.
CCCGGTTCTGACAAACGTCACAGATTCTCAGATCCTCTCACTACCTTCTCACCGAGGCTGAGGTCTGGAGAACTGAACAGAACGAGGTTTAACAGACGTTTCCTGAAGCTGCAGAGTTCAAACCTCCGATTCGAGACGCTCAGGAGGGCGAAGGGAAGAAAGGAGCGTGATGCCTTCCTGCTGCTGTCATGGTCTTAAACAAGGCCTAAACCGGGGCTAAACCGGGGCCTAAACCAGGCCTAAACCAGGCCTAAACCAGGCCTAAACCAGGCGTAAACCAGTCCTCAACCAGGCCTCAACTAGGCTTAATCCAGGCCTTAACCAGGCCTAAACCAGGCTTAAACCAGGCTTAAACCAGTCCTCAACCAGGCCTAAACCCGGCCTAAACCGGGGCTAAACTGCTTTCCTGCCATGTGGACGGAGACAAAGATTGTCTCAAATAATTCCAGGTCTTCAGAACTCTTTCCAAGTAAAAAAAGATCAAATGAGCTTCTTCTAACTTCTAACTGTTCGAACCCGAGTCAGACTGAAGCTCAACATGTTGGTTTTATTAGTGAACAGAAGCAGCAGGAGTTCAAATCAACTCCAGCAGCTCATTAAGGATTCAGGGAGGCTGCAGGAGCTCTAACTAGGCCTTCAGTTTATCCCACACACACACACGCGCCCCGCCCTGACTCAAACCTTATCCAATCACACTTAAGTGTGATGATGTTGTCCATTAGCATTGACTGACTTTGCTGAGGTTAGCAGAAATACAGCATCCCTCTGACACACACACACACACACACACACACACGCAGCTCCCCTTGAGGAATTCATTAGCAGATCGCAGGAACTTCGGCTCATGTTGGGAGAGACAGGCCTGATTCAACACAACAAGCAGTTTCTGGTGAACTCGGGTCAAAGTGAGCCGTTAGCGTAAATCTGACCTTTAACCCCAGTTAGTAACTTGGGACGCTTCAGCTGGACTACATGTGAACTAATTTCTTGTAAAACGAAGTGGAGTGAGGCTGTCAGAGTCCCCTGAGGATAAACCCTGAACTCAACATGGCTCCTGATGAACTAATTACCCTGAGAGTAAACGCAGCACGTTCCTACAGTCCAGATATAAACCAAGGAGCTGTGAGAGACAGCGTACAGGAACTCATTATAAAGTTTACAGAGTAAAGAACGTGTAGGTAGGTAGGTAGGTAGGTACATTTATTTATATAGCACTTTTCAGCACGAGGCGACTCAAAGTCCTTTACAACACAGAACAAAATTACAGACAAAGTTACAGAAACAAAATTACAGACAGGTACAAGATACAATGATAACTAATTGTCTAAATAAGCTAAGCTAAACTAAACAGATCTAAGCATGACTAAATGTACAGAACTAAACTAAGCTAAAACT
>NC_051446.1:26539405-26542293 GCF_001649575.2 Kryptolebias marmoratus
GGGGGCACCAGGAGACAGAGAGACAGAGAGAAAAGAAACACGTCCGCCTTCCACCAGGAGCAGAAAAAAAAAAAACAAGCTGTGGAACATACAGAACATTTAATTCAGCCTTTCACCCATCCAAACACTGGGACTCATGTTGTCTAAAGCCAGGATCTCTGCGCCGCGACTGCTGGACACTTTAGTGGAACAATACTCACAGGGAGACTCCAAACATCTCTGAATGTCCTCAAATGTCCTCACGAGTCTCAGAGGCAGTTTCAGTCACTTGAATATTGAACAACAGATTTTCTCCGAGTTGTTGCAGACGTCTCAAACTAACTGACTTTCTGTAATTCTACAGCTGTCTCATTAAAGTGTTGAGTCTTTTAAAAACCAACTGAAGACATTTTTATTCAGTTTATTTAAAGGTTTTCTTTTCATTTTTATTGCTGTCCTTACATCTTTTATGTCCATTACTTGTTTTTATTGTGTTAAGAAGCATTTTGTGATTTTTATCTGTGAAAGGTGCTAAAAAAGAAATTTTCTTAAAACGGATAACATGATTCTACAGTCCCAAAAGTCCAGGTCTAAACCCACACTGATGGTAAATTATTTATTGAAAACAGGTTGGTAGCTGTATCCGTTTAATGGTCCTCTCTGAAAGGCCTCCCAGGGACGGCAGCTGTGAATCAGCTGAACATCAGATGGACTTCATGTCTAACTGCTCTGTCCCTGATAAATAAAGAAGAAAGCAGGCAGAGGGGAATGAAATAACGTGCACGGACTAAAACGCAGGTCTACCAGCCGTGCACACAAAAACAAGCTGTGCTTTTCAAACACTGACCATTTAAAACGCAGCCAGCTCACTGGTTCACAAACACAGTTTGGAGTCTCCAACAGTCGAAGCTCAGAGGTTCTGACTTCAGAGACGGCTGCTGACCCTGAAGAAGAACCAGAGACATGAACACGTTCAGAGGATTGTTCTTGTTGATTAAAATGTTCAACAAGACAACTCAAAGAACCGTTTAACTAAAAACTGGGCCTCTCTCAGCACGGTGTGCAGAGCGTGTCTAAAACTCTGAGGAAACCATCTGAACCACATCTTTAAGAAAAGAGACCAGAACCAGGACCAGGACCAGACAACACCGTTCCTTCCAGGCTGCAGGGAACAAAGAGACTAAAGATGAAATCTAAATGTTTTGTTAAGCTGTCTGAGTTCAGGAGCCTTTTTCTGTCTGAATGAGGTCAGAGGTCAGACAGGAAACCATTCCTCTGAAGATGTTTAGGACCAAGGACAGAAACTGTGTGGAAAAGCAGCTGAAGTCCAAAGATAACCACTGAAAGACCTTCAGAAAGTCTGCAGGACTGTTGGTCTGGATCCCTTCAAAGGATTCCAGGAACATCTGGATCATTAGAAGGAAAACAGAAGGAGATGAGGACTGGATCTTAGTTTTCCACCCTGCTGTGGCTCCTCACCATTAAAGAAAAGTGACTATTTCATCAGACAGACTGTATTTTCTTTGTCCCACACACAGCAGCACAGACTGAGCGTCTTATATTTCTGTTTTCAGTCGGGGAGCTAATTGCTGCTCCAGCTGTGATCAGAACGATCAGTGTTTCAGTTACACTTCAGTCATTTATTCCTCCCTCGCTGCTCCGAAAGGGCTTTAAAGCAGCAGTCAGTGCTGTGAGTGACAGCTCAGGCACAGCCTGACGTATCGGTCACACACACACACACACACAGAAACCCTCCCTGGTTTGATTGGTGAGCTGCACTCAGATGCAGACAGATAAACTTTATTATTTACATCCCTGCATCTGTACACAAATGATTCACCTCGGAGTGTGTGTGTGTGTGTGTGTACTCTCATCCCAGTGTGTGTTTGGGTGCAGGTTGCCATGGCAACACAGGGAAATTATCTTTACAGAACTGTGGCATCCCTAATTCAGCTCATATGGCCAAAAGGAGGAGGAGAACCTGCCCACTGAGGAGGAGGATGAAGAGGAGGGGAACGGTGTGTGTGTGTGTGTGTGTGTGTGTGTTGAAAAGGAAAGGTGTGGAAGTGAGGACGATGTAATAAAGGTATGTTAGTGAAGATGGAGGAGGGAGAAATCTGCTCCAATTCCTAAACTTGTCACTAAAAAAAGTTCCAGAAAGTGTCTGAAAGGTTTCATTAAAGACGTCCGACCCAGGAAGCTTTGAGGAGCCGAGCAGGAGCTGATAAATGTTAAAATTACCATTATCTGCTGGGCTCCATGACAGCGTGGCTGAGTGTAGGAGCGGCCGATAAGCAGCCCTCAGCCTGCGGTGGTTTGATGGATAATAGCTCTGATGTGTTATGAAGCTCTCTACGCTTTAATTAGCCTTGATGCCTCCACAGTTTTGCAATTATTGTTGACCTTTAAGAGGAAGGACTGATTCTGCGTACGCAGCCGAGGCTGGGATGTTTTATCCACGGTGTGATAGATAACATGTTCAGAGCTCCTCTAGTCTTCTGACTCAAGAATCAGTCCTTGGGTCAAACCTTTTCATCCACCGACAGAATCTGATGACATCTGGTTCAAACTTTCATCTCATCTCCAAGGAGCACAAAGAGCTGCAGGTACGAACCTTCAGGTTTTATTTTATAGAAATGTAAGAAAAACTAAGCAGTGGCACTTATTCTTTTTTTCTCACAATTATTTTGTTTGCATTTTTAGGAAAAAATAAACAATAAATCAAAACCCTGAGCCTCGATCAGAACACCGAGCCCTGCCGACTGGAACCTCCAACCATTCACTAAAACCTGGAAAAATCTAAACCTGGTCCCGTTAGGAGCTCTAAACCCGGTCCCGTTAGGAGGTATGTAGCTCTAAACCCGGTCCTGTTGGAGCTCTAAACCCAGTCCTGTTGGAGCTCTAAACCC
>NC_051446.1:26543711-26544764 GCF_001649575.2 Kryptolebias marmoratus
GGTCCTGTTAGGAGCTCTAAACCCGGTCCTGTTGGAGCTCTAAACCCGGTCCTGTTGGAGCTCTAAACCCGGTCCTGTTGGAGCTCTAAACCCGGTCCTGTTGGAGCTCTAAACCTGGTTAGGAGCTCTCCAGCTCAGAGTTGGTCTTTCATGACTGAACTGAGGTTTCAGATCTTTAGCAGTTTTTACAGAACCTCAGGTTAAGATGGAGAACTTTAGAGGTTCTACCTCAGAAAGTTTAACTCAGTCTGAGGATGTCACTCTAACTTTTGAGCCGTCTAAACTTTCCAAAGATTTTATAAACTTTTTTCCCCACAATCTTTCCTTGTCTTCTGTCTTCTTCCACTCAGTGTCTCTCTGCTGGAGGACTGATGGTTTCCTCTCTAACCCCCCCAGAGGTCAGAGGTCAAAGTTTCCCATTCAATCTGAAAGGGAAGGCTGTTTTTAAATCTGAAATACATCCTAAATAAGGCAGTTAAATCTGGGGAAGCAAGAACTGAAAACAGTTGTGTGTTGCTCCTGATTGGCTCCAAGTAAAGACAGTTTAAAACATGAGAACCATGGCAGGTTTTTCATGAGAAATATAAATAAAGATCTGTCAGAAAAGAAATCCTGATATCCTGAGCAGCTGAAAATAAAACCTTTAATCTGAAGAAAAAAGCTTTTCAGGCTGTTTGTGTTGAAAGGTCAGCAGCAGAAACATGGGCTTATATTCTAATCTATTTGGATCAGAACTCCATGATTGAGTCCGGATCACTGGGAGACGGTTCTGTTCCCAGAGTGACCAGTAAAAACACCAACTCCCACAATCCTCCTCCACCCCTCACAACCATCGCCATGGCAACAGGCTAACTGGAGAGGCAGGAGGGTTAAGCGTCTCTCATGCCATATTCATCACCCACTTAGGCTTTATGGCCTCACGATGGGGAATTATCCACGCCTCGACGTGTGTGTGTGTGTGTTGGGTGTGTGTGTGTGTAGGGGGTGGGGGGTGGGGGGATCAAGGAAACCAAAATAATAAAAACAACCTAAAACATGTTTCTAGAAACATCT
>NC_051446.1:26544864-26554354 GCF_001649575.2 Kryptolebias marmoratus
AAACTGTTCTGAGACATCTGCCTGTCCTGTTGAATTCATAAAGGTGAATATAGCCTACAAACATATATTTTCCATACATTGAGGAAAACCTGTAAATAAGATATTAAAATTCTGAATTTCTTTTTTTTTCTTTTTTTTTTTTTTACCTTGCAGCCAATCCAGGAGCGTCTTGCTGAAGCTGTTGCTAAGAGTGAGATAGAAAACATTACCCTGTTCTTGAAGGTCTTGGGAAATGCTGGACATCCTTCTAGCTTCAAGTCAATCACAAAGATCATGCCCATTCATGGTACTGCTGCTGCTTCCCTGCCAATGTCAGTCCACAGTGAAGCCATCATGGCCTTGAGGAACATTGCAAAGAAGGAGCCCAGACTGGTGGGATTTCAACATCAGACATCTGACAGTGTTCCTGTCTTTTCACAGAAATCCACAACAACTTTTTGTTTTCTCTTCTCAAATAGGTCCAGGAACTGGCTCTTCAACTCTACATGGACAAGGCTCTGCACCAAGAGCTCCGTATGCTTTCATGCATCGTTCTGTTTGAGACAAACCCTTCTATGGCATTGGTGACCACTGTTGCCAACTCACTGAAAAAAGAGGAGAACCTGCAGGTTGCCAGCTTCACTTACTCTCACATGAAGTCACTGAGCAGGAGCCCAGCCACCATCCATCCCTCAGTGTAAGTCACCTCTCTGATCCCAATTTGTCAGGTCAGTGTGCACAAACTCTTTCACATTCAGTAATCTTTTTATATGCTTTTATTATAGTTCTGCAGCTTGCAGCGTTGCCATGAAAATCTTGGGTTCAAAACTGGATAGACTGAGCTTGCATTTCAGCAGGGCTGTCCATGCTGAAATCTACAACAGTACGACATTAAAAAATGAACTTTGATTTTTAATTATTTCTGCTGCAGTATGCACTAACTGAGTCTTTCAAATCTTCATCAGACTCCTTGATGCTTGGTGCTGCTGGTACTGCTTTTTACATCAACGACGCCGCCTCCGTTCTGCCAAAATCTGTTGTTGCCAAGGCCGGAGCCTTCATTGCTGGAGCAACTGCTAATGTGATAGAGGTAAGGGAAAATAAAAATCGATTTGTTTAGCAGCTAATATTAAAAGTACCAGTTTTACATTTATGCTTTCTTTTTCTTAGATTGGAGTGAAAACTGAGGGACTTCAGGAGGCTATTCTCAAAAACCCTGCAATTTCTGAAAATGTTGACAGGATCACCAAAATGAAGCGTGTCATCAAGGCTGTAAGCAACAGTGAAAGTCGCAAATAAAATGGACAAATTTGTATGCAGCACCAAATAAAGAAACAGATAACATTTTCTCTATTCACAGCTGTCTGAGTGGAGGTCTCTGCCCACCAGCGAACCACTGGCTTCCATCTCCGTCAAGTTCTTTGGACAGGAGATTGGCTTTGCTAACATTGACAAAGCCATGATCGATCAGGCTGTTGAGGTATGATGCAGAAAACAACCCATCAAGCTCAGGACAAAGGTTTTCGAGACAATTATAATGATGTATTCTTCCTCAACAGTATGCCAGGGCATTCCCTATTCAGGAATATGGAAGAAATGCTCTCAAGACTCTGCTTCTGTCTGGTATCGATGTTCATTATGCTAAACCTGTATTGGCTGCTGAGGTGAGACGCATCCTTCCCACTGCTGCCGGTCTGCCAATGGAGCTCAGTCTGTACACTGCTGCTGTGGCTGCAGCCGCTATTAAAAGTGAGTAAACTGTTATAAAACAAATACAATGTGATCTGAAATCCTATCCACTATTTGTAGGCCAACTAATATTCAAAGAAATAACTCGTGACCTTACCTGTTTTCTTAGTCAAGCCCACCACATCACCACGTCTGCCTGAAGACTTCCCCCTCAGCAGTCTTTGGGAAACTGATATCCAGCTGGAGACTGAGATCAAACCAAGGTAAATTTATTGGATAAAACTAATTGTCACACAATGTCAGTACAAATGTTTCACATCATAAAACTGATATTTTTTCTGTCTTTAGTGTTGCTATGAACACATATGCTGTGATGGGGATTAACACCGCCATTCTGCAGGCTGCTCTGGTATCAAAAGCTAAACTCTACTCCATTGTGCCAGCCAAGTTTGTTGCAAGACTTAACATCAAAGAGGGCGACTTTAAGATCGAAGCTCTTCCTGTTTCTGTGCCTGAAAACATTACAGCTTTGAAGTAAGACTAATAGTTGTCTTTAGTCTGTACCTAGAAATAAGTAACATATGTTTTTGTCTATCTTTTCATTCTGGATGACTGTACATTTATATTTTTTTGACCAGTGTTGAGACATTTGCTGTGGCAAGAGATATTGAGGAGCCCACTGTTGAGAGAGTCACTCCAGTCTTACCACCCAAAGTCTGGCTATCCGCCGCAAGCAAGATTGTTTCATCTAGGATTGCTTCCTCAGCTGCTGATAGCATGGTAAATTTGAACACTATTTGTAAACCTACAAACGTGCCTGCAGTTTCACATATGATTAAAGGTTATGTCTTCTCATAGTCCAAATCCTCAGAGATCCTTCCCTTGGATGATGAAGTTGCCGAACCTATTTTCAAACACAAGGTCCGTTCATTTGCAAAGAGGTATTGTGCTAAATACCTTGGTGTTGGACTGAAGGCTTGCTTCAAGGTTGCCACTGAAAATGGTGCTTCCATCCAAGACATTGTCCTGTACAAACTGGCCGGAAGCCACAACTTCACTTTTGATGTAAAACCAGGTAAGAATAGAAGAAAATACAGTTCTGAACATCTTGCAGAAATATTGCACACATATGAAACATATTAAAGTTGTTATTTACTCATTCTTTCAGTTGAAGGTGAAGCCGTGGAAAGACTGGAGATGGAGGTTAAGGTTGGAGCAAAGGCTGCAGAGAAGCTCATCAAACGGATCGATCTGAACAAAGAAGACATTATTGAGAGCGTAGAACCAGTCCTGATGAAGCTCAACAAAATCCTGTCTTCCAGACTCAACAGTTCCTCCTCCTCCTCCTCTAGCTCCAGAAGCTCTTCTTCAAGCCGTTCCTTCAAGACGTCCTCTGTCTCTTCCAGCTCATCATCTCGTTCCAACAGAAAGATCATCAATGCAGCTGCCATATCCACCAACAGCAGCAGCAGCAGCAGCAGCAGCAGCAGCAGCAGCAGCCGCCGCAGCAGCAGCAGTAGCAGCAGTAGCAGCAGCAGTAGCAGCCGAAGGAGCAGCAGCAGCAGCAGCAGAAGTAGCAGCAGCAGCAGCAGCAGCAGAAGCAGCAAGAGAAGCAGCAGCAAACTTAGCTCTTCAAGATCTGTCAGCAGCTCATCCAGGACCAGCTCTGCATCAAGCCTTGCGTCACTCTTCAGTGCTAGCTCAAGTTCTTCAAGTTCTTCTCGCTCAAGTGCTCTTGACTCAAAGGTAAACATCTCTGTTTTGTTACTTTAAAATGAATTTTACAATCAACAGAAGGTGTTTAGTATGATATCTGACAACAATGTTTTTTTTACCAATAGCACGTGAATGAAACTTTCCGAAGGAACCACAAGAAGGTATGCTGTACATGTCTCAAAATTATGGGGACAAATTCAAAATTTCATTACTTTGAGTATAGCTTTTACTTATCTATTTTCTTTTAAAATCCTGTTGCAGACTTTCACCTCCAGATCATCTTCCCAAAGCAGGAGCAGTGCAGCCAGCTTTGAGGCCATCTACAAAAAGGTGAAATTTACTCATCAAAAACAAAAAGAACAAAAGTTTTTGATTGTGAACCAGCATTTTTTTACCCATATTTGTAATCACAGAACAAATACCTTGACGATGAGGCTGCCATCTTGGCTGTCATTTTCCGCGCTGTTAAAGCTGATAAGAGAATGGTGGGATACCAACTTGCTGCCTACCTTGACCAACCAACCTACAGAGTTCAAATCATTTTTGCTCCTCTTGCTCCTGAGAACAACTGGACGTTCTGTGCTGATGGAGTTCTGCTGAGCAAGCACAAAGTTACTGTAAGAAACTATTTTTGCACCAAAAATCAGAGGTCTACCTATAAAATCAGGTGATTTATACTAATGTTTATTGTGTCTTAACAGGCTAAATTTGCCTGGGGAGCAGAATGCAGGAAGTACAGCACCATGGTTACTGGAGAAACTGGCTTTGTTGGTTCAAGCCCTGCAGCTCGCCTCAAGCTGTCCTGGGAAAGACTTCCCTCTGCTCTCAGACGTTATCGAAAGATGTAAGAAATGCTTTGAGTACTGTTGTAACCCATTTATAATGGGATGTAAAATTTAATAAATCAACATTTACATTTCTTTCAGGGCAGAAAAGTATGTTCCTCGTAAATTCATGGCTGTCTTGAACAAAGTGAAGTCTGATAACAGCACCAGGAATATCTCCTTCATTGTGGCTGCAACATCCAACAAGACAATCGATGTCATTGCAAAGTCACCAATGGTATCAGAAATCATGCTGTTCTGCCAAAACAGCACTTTATGGTCTTGTAAATAACCAGTATTTATTCTGCTCACAGAACAATACCTACAAGATGGCTCTGCATCTTCCTTTCACTATGCCACTCGAGGAGCTCAGAGGTTACACCCCCTTTGATGAAGTCTTTGAGAAAGTCCACTTCATGCTCGCCAAGGCCATTGCAGGTAACAGCTGATGTTTTTGTTTAAAACTAAATACAACAGTTGTCATGTTTTCCAGCACATTTTAAAGCATTTTTTCTCTTCCTCAGCTGAATGCAGCTACATTGACGATAAACTGACCACATTCAACAACAGAACCTACACGCACAAGATGCCCTCATCTTGCTACCAGGTTCTGGCCCAGGACTGCACAGAGGAGCTGAAATTCATGGTTCTCCTGAGAAAGGATTCAACAGATCAACACCACATCAACGTCAAAATTGCTGACATGTACGTTTCCAACACGAGCAAGAATGAGTCTTTGGTTGTTGTCCAAAAAATGATTAAGCTAAATGAGGCTTTTGTTTTTCTGCTTGTAGTGATATTGACATGTACCCAAAGAACAACAATGTGACTGTGAAGGTCAACGAAATGGAAATCCCCTTAACCAACCTGCCGTACCGCCACCCAACAGGTTTCAATAACCAGTTCTTGACTTATTCCCTTGTTAAAAAGCTTGTGTTTATTTTAATAAAGGAAACTATAAACTGCAATTTCCATTGTGCTTNCTCCACCTTCATGATCTGAACTGATCTGTCTTCTGATTATCCGTGACGCAGCAACACTTCAGCCTCAGAGCAGCGTGAGTGTTTTTAAACAGGGCTGGTGTGTGTGTGTGGGTGTGTGAGGGTGTGTGTGTGAGGGTGTGTGTGCGTGTGTGTGTGGCTGGCGCAGGTTTTGATAGATTGTTGTGGACATCCATCTAATGACTCGCTCGGGTTTACTCCTGTTAGCGAGGCCTGTCGTTTCCGCTCACGCCGGCCTCTGATTGGTCAGTCTCCAGCCCGGCGGACCGGCGCTCGGTTCCTCCATCACGCACATTATTTTCAGAGCAGCTAGTTTAGATGGCAGTCACGTAACGCTGTAATGAAGTGTGAAAGGCACATCAGCGAGGAGGAGTTGGTGTCCTGCTGCCGGCGGAGCTTTACTTTCACCTGATTATTTTACTAACAATCCCCTCCTCACCCTGAACTCTTCATCACGCTGACAACTCAACAGAAACAACGCACAATAAACTAAAAACTAAAAGTCTGTATTCCTGAACAAAAACTAAATGAAACCACTTAACAGACAATGATTAATGTCAGCCATCAGCAGTTTTCATTCATTTTAATCCTAATCCAATAAATCAGCTACAAATAAAACAAAACTCAGAAACCCAAACATTTTACACGTTAAAGCAGATTAACGGAAGTCAGGCAGCAACTTGATCGGTTCGGCTCGACTCAAAGTTCATCTCCTTGGCTTGAAAGTTGGTTAATTACCTGAAGAAATGAGCAGCTCGTTCCAGAACGTGGGCCGGTTCTGATATCCCATCATTAAACGGACCGTATCAGGCCCGCGGACCTCGAGGTTGATCCAGCAAACAGGACCGTGTGTTGGTCTCAGAAATCTGTTTTAGTTCAAGTTTCTGAAATTAAACTCGACAAATTCTGAATCCAAACATCTAACGGGCTTCATTTATTTGCTACAACCAAAATAAAGTAAATAAAACTTGATAAAAATCTAAAATGCAGGTTTGTTTCACTCCATTACAGCCCGAGAGGACAGACTGATGGTGTGGACGTGCAGAGGAGGGACAGAAGGATGTCAGAGACAAAGAGGACATGGAGGACAGAGGACACAGAAGACAGAGTTGGATGGAGGAGAAGAAGGTTAGCCCCGCTCTGACCTCCTCCCTGCAGCCTGATGTGAGCTTTACATGATTACCCTGCACCGTTGTCCTGCCTTCAAAGCAGCTCTGGACATTCAAATGCAGAACAAGCACACCGTCCCCGGCTTTAATCACAGCCGCGCCGCTGCTCTTCCAAATGAAAGATTAAAACCAGCCGGAGTGCATGTGACCATCAGAGGGTCCGCTCAGGCTGAATGCATCCCAGAATGAGCAGCAGGAGTTATATGATCCATATGCATGAACATAATGCATCTGCATATGTGAGTGTTGTTATATAAGCGTCCACGCTGCGATGTGCGACACGATGAGAGGGTTGTGTTCCCACGCAGGAAGAGGAGCTTTACTGGACCAACAGGCTGAAGAGCAGAGGGGGAGTTGGAGTGGGACAGCCTCGGACTCGTCACAAACACGAGTTCTTCAGTTCAGGTTCAGGTCTGAGCTGAGGAACAAACAGATGTGTGTTTTTAAGTCTGATTTCTTTCATTGAACCAGGGAAAGGAAATATTTTCACTGAGTGCTGTCAGTCTGAACAAGATGTTTCTGCCTGATATCTGACAACAAATGAACCCAAGTAATTAACTCTGGATTTATTTCTCCATTTCCAAACTGAAACGCTCCAGTAGGGGATGAGAACGTCCACGCTGACAACATTTAAACATACTCTGAGAACAGTTTTAGTTTGGCTAAAAATATATAATACCATGATCAGAATAAAGTCGAAAACATTTTAAAAATGGCACAAAGTGAGCATGTTGAGTTCCTGTTTATCTCCAGCTGCATGTGGACAGGAGGTAGAAACGCACCGAAACTCTGATTTTAAACCAGCCTGGAGCAGTGAGGACAGGGTTCGGGTTCTCTAACCTGATTACAGTTTCAGGGCTGAAACATTTTTAAAAGTCTGAATGAATCTAGATTAGAATGGAAGGACAGGTGCAGAATTCACCTCTCTGAATCCGTTTACCTCTCGGCACCATGATCTGAATCCTACAGCAGAACCAGCAGCTCAACAACTTCTTCCACATTTCACTGTAAAAATGGACCATTTCCACCACAGTGATGGGGCAGACGCTTTCCAACTTCTCTACAATCAGACAAAACTGCTGAGTCATGGTGTGGAAACACAGAGGGGCACAGACTGAACAGAGCAGGTGAGCTGACACAGGTGAGCTGACACAGGTGAGCTGACACAGGTGAGCTGGTAAAAAGTACAGAGACAATCAACTGTCAGGTTATTCCTAAAGTTTCAAGCCTAAACAGAAGTCATGGCCGAAGCTGCAAAGATAATTAGCTGGAGGTACGAGGAGACAGATCTAGCTCTCAGTGACAATTTTAACAGTTTTTACAGTTTATTTCAACCCAAAGATCAAACTGCACATATTTAATCTCAGCCAAACACACAAAGCTCAAATTCATTCATTGTTTCTGATGATATCTGAGCAGCGCAGCTGATGTTGTCCTGATATCTGTGCAGAACAGAAGCTGTGGCTCCAAAGTAAAAATCTGGAACTGGTCCATCTGACCCAACAGAACCTGAACCTCTGTTCATCTCTCAGAAATTCCAAACTTCTCTCCTGATTTAACGTTTAAACAAACACAGGAACAGTTGAACGTGGCGTTTTCAGCTCCACGCTCTAATGAGAAGGAAACTATGCAAATGTTTAATCGAGTTCAGCGGCTGTCGGAACGGCACCTGGAGTACCCGGACTCATTATTTCACAAAGTTAATAAAAACCCAGACACTGGCTCTCTTCCTATTCAGCCAATTCACACCAGGTGACTAAACGCTCTCGGAAATGACAGAAACTAACGATAAGATCTGCAATAGAGAAGCCTGAGCGGCACAAACCGAAGAACAACAAAAGAAGGAGTTAAAGATGAGACCCTGAAGGCCGGAGACAACGGCAGACTTTAAGGCCAATTTCACCACAGAAATAATGAAGGAGATCTGAGCGAACGGATAATTAAAGCTGCAAGGCGACAAATGAACAGAATAACGAGACCAGCAGGTTCAGAGTCTGCCGACCGGCTCGGGTCAGAACCCACTCCAACATTATAATTGTCTTATTATCCAAAATGTTTTAAACATTTCTAAACTTTATTAGAAACACTTATCCTGCACCAACTGCAGCCACTCCTCAGACTAAACAGGAAAACAACATTCAGACAGAACACGGAAAATATTCAAATAACAAACTCAAGATTTATTAGCTGTGAAAAGGAAAAATGATTAAATTAAAAAACTAAACCTAGAAACTCTGCTTTGCTCCTCATCTATGTGAAACGGTACCAGATGTCCTTATAAGGTAAACGTATTTTAGGGTTATTTGGTATCAGACTGACACCAAATCACAGCAGGACCACCTGAACCAGGACCGGGTTCTGGTCATACCAACTGGAGCCCTGGAGCAAAAGCACCACAGATTTCCTCTCAACTCCTCAGATTAAAGCAAAACATTAAAAATAAAAAAGTCCGGCCGCCTCTGATTAAAGGACAGAAATATTTTCTCCTCTTGATATTTCCATCAGGGAAATAGAAGATTTTTGTTTTGCAGCAGAGAAGAACCTAAAATGAGTGAAAACATGCAGCAACCTGATTGTTTGCGAGGAACAATTTAGCGGTGAGAGATGGTGCCGGTCTTTAGTGCCTCCCCCCGGAGTGGAGTTTGGTGCAGGAATCAGAGAAGAAAATGAGGAAAATTACAATCTGAAAGCAATTCTGTGGCACAGTTCGAGTCGAGTGTTTCAGTGTGCTCCTTCTCCTCCTCTCCTGATTATGAAGCAATTCATCGGATCGCCTCGACAAAGCAGTACTTTAATTCTTCCGACAGATACTCACAAAAACTGTCATGGTAAGCGGCGCAGGTAGAGTCTTCCTCCTCCTCCTCTTCCTCTTCCTCATCCTCATCCTCCTCCTCCTCCTCCGCTCCCACAGCCTGATTTATGCTGATTGTAAAAACCAAAGTATTTTCTTTCTTTTCCCCCAAAGTAAAAACAGGTCAGAGCCGGAGGTGAGGACTTCCTGCTTCCTGGAGGCCAGGACTTCCTGCTTCATGGAGGCCAGGACTTCCTGCTTCATGGAGGCCAGGACTTCCTGCTTCATGGAGGCCAGGACTTCCTGCTTCATGGAGGCCAG
>NC_051446.1:26557648-26563630 GCF_001649575.2 Kryptolebias marmoratus
AGGACTTCCTGCTTCATGGAGGCCAGGACTTCCTGCTTCATGGAGGTGAAGACTTCCTGCTTCGTGGAGGTGAGGACTTCCTGCTTCGTGGAGGCCAGGACTTCCTGCTTCATGGAGGTGAGGACTTTTGATGTCAACCTGATTCAAGATGGTCGCCACAGCTAGCTGATCTCAGTGAAGTTTATTGGTTTTCCAGATATAAAGTTGGTGTGATGGAAGCTGACAGGTTTATTATTCGGAGTCTAAGACTCCGGCGGCGGGCGACATGCATTCCTTCAGGGAATATTAGGCCTGATCCTGTTTCCTTCATTAGAGCTAAATGTGCTCAAAGGAAAGACTTTTACTCATTTATTCTCCCACTTCGTTATGATTTTAAATCTGTTTATTGTTCAGAAATGATTGACAGGATGGAATTCTTAATGATGCGGAGGAATAATTAAAATCCAGGATTAAAATCAGAACAGTGGGGATTGAGAGGTAATAGAATAAAATGATTAAAAACTTCTCACACGGATTTGCACGCTTTCACTGCAGCTGACTGATAAGAACGGATGAACTCTGATCATTTAATCCTTTGCACACAAATATTTAAATAACACAGGACTTAATCCACTTTCTCGTGATTATTCTGTGGTTTCTATATTCATTTATGGGTTTTATGTAGTTTATTTACTCTGAAATAATAAAGCTTGGTGTGAATGAACTTGTTTAAGAATCCTGAGGATCGAGTTGATGTGATTAAACGGAGCTGCTGCAGACGCCATGAACTGTTTCACCCCAAACGGACAAATGAAGAGAAACTCCAGAAGACGAAGAGTTTCATCGTAGAAAGAGGAGAGAAGAAGTGTGAAGTGCTGGTGCATGAAGAGCAGAGTCATTCATCTGCAGCCGAGCCTCCTCCAGGCTGCGACCGTCACAAACACACTCACAAACTGGAACCAGCTTCCAGTTTTCACAGAATGAAGAGTCGACTGGAGGCTTGGTTGATGTTGGGAACAACAGCTGAAGAAGAGAGCTGATTCTGTCTCACTTTACAGAAACTGTTCAGGAACTCTGCGTGAACACTCGGCTGCAGAAGCTGTTCAGTTTATGTCACAGAATCATTTATGTTAATTTATGTTCCCCTGAAAATCAGCTAAATAACCATCAGGCTGGATGAATCATGGGGGGATCTTCCATCGACTCCAGAAAGCACTGATTGGACGGTTCAGTGAAGTCCTGGTGGCTCTGCCGGGTTAATCCACACTGAATGATGTTACTTCAGACGTTTAATAATTATTTAATCCGTTTGTTTCCTCCAGTCTGATGAACTTCAGTCCGTATTATTGAAGTTTTTCTATAAAACGCTGGAGATCATTGATCAGCTGTGACATTCAGCTGACAGCCCATAATATTTAACAGCTTTTTAAATCAGGAGTCATTCCCAGAGGAGCAGGTGGAGCTCAGAGGTTCAGAGCCCAGATGTGCTGCTAAATTACCAACAGACTTCCTGTTTCCGCCCAGCTCACAGTTTGTGAAGCTGAAAGCTGCGTGTCGGCAGCTTTACTCTGTAAACACTGACAGCATGCTCAGAACCAGAACCAGAACCGTACCGGCCCACTTCGAGCCCGGCCTTCACGTTTCCCTGCCCGCCTCCATCCTAATCATGAGGTCTGGTGTTCTGCTCTGAGGCCTTGATGAGGTTTGGGTCAATTTCAAAATAAAGCACCTGGTGCAGACTTGCAGTCATGCATCATGTAGACAGATGGACGTAACTGGAAGCATCAGCTTAGAAACGTTAGAAGTTCTTCTCAGACAGCGAGAACACTGATATTAACGAGACTTCTGCACAGACGACAGGATGCAAAAGGTTCTGGAAGTTGGTTAATTTGCTGGACTTGAAGAGTTCAGCATCAGTGGACCTGAAGACATCCTCCTCAGATTGACTGAAGACAAGGGTGGGCAGACGGTCCTCAGGTCCGTTAAACAGAAACACAGCAAGGCTTTCCAACTCTGACTGCAGAGTCATTTTAACTTTAATAGTTATTATACAGCAACATAACAAATAAAAAGGTAAACTGAAGACCAGTGGGAAATAAGTTTATAGTTAAATATTACCCATAATGCCTGTTGTTCAAAGATAAGAACTGAAGAGATTTTTATCACTGATTAAAACAACAGACCTCCAGAAATGTGCACCTCTGACCTTTCTGATTGAAACATTAAAACATGACAGTGTTTATTTCCCAGCAAACAGTATTTGAGCAGATGAAGGCAACATGACAGCCCGGTGAACACCTGCTGACAGTCCAAATCCCTCCTGACATTAAGACGAGGCGCTCGTACTGCGAGGGGAAAGGCCAGCACCCGCTTTGGAAGGGCAGGAGGTCAGCGGCGGCGGCACACCACATTAATGATCGTTCACACATTTCCTGTCACGCAGAGCCACCTCAGCAGGGTGAAAAGAAGAAGATGGACTCATTTTCATGTTGGTGAAAAGCTGCAGGAAGCACAAAACCCGATGGATCCGTTCTGGACTGAAGTACAACAAGACTGGGGAACGTCTCCTGCAGGTTGTTTGGGACATCACAGTTCATGTGATTCATTTAGAACTAAATTAGGTTAGTTTCCACAAATCAAAAATGAGAGCAATGTAGGACAACTGGACGAAGGGTGTGGAGGCTACACTGTGACGAGTCAAAGGGACTTCATTGAGTAAAAGATGTCTCAAATCAGAAGAGGCGGTGTTCAGTTAGCATGTGGCTTCAAAATGGTAAAAGGTTAAAAACGAGATCCTGGATCCCAGCAGCTGAAAGATTCTGGTGGGCGGCCGGGCTCGCCACTGCTCCTCCTCGTTGAAAGGAGTCAGCTGACATGGTTCACCTGATGACCTGGAGGTTTTTGTTTCCAGCTGACAAAGAGCATCTCTACCATAGAAGAAGAAAAACAGACTTCCTGTTCCATCTGCACGTGTTGCTGGGACGCAGCGGTGATTATTAATTCAATGAAATGTAGTTTTTTGCAGACTTTTCTGTCAGCATTCCAGTAAAATCCTGGACGTTCAGACTCCCAGTTGCCTCCCAGTCCAGCCTGCAGGCAGCCAGAGGTTAAGAGCCTCGCTCATCTGAAACATTTTGAATAATTTATTCATGTTCTCAGTTATGCTCTTCCATTATGTTAAGCATTTCGAACCAACGCCTTTTTTATTACAGTGTTATCCAGATTGATTTTTCTGCCCCCATTTGCTAATGCTTTCACTTCTGAAGGCAGTAAAACCTAATTGCTTCAAACCAGAAAGAAAGAGTAAAAACAACCTGGATAGCAGGCTGAGCAGCAGAAGAAAAACAGGGTCATTTCCAGCTTCAGTGCTTTAAAATGTTAAATGTCAAATATGAACTAATTAAAGTGAATTGTCCTCTGATGGGGGACAGCTTCATTTATGTTTTACGAGCCCTCGGAGACTTTTTTCTTTTAGTAGTTCAACATAAAACTTTCCTTAAAGGGGTAGACTCCCAGCACACAGACCTTTTCCATCAATCAGGTAACAATTCTGCTGGTTTCTTTCATAAATACAGGTTCAACCAGAACCCTCCAGGACCTTCAACCAGACCCGGCCGGGACCTTCAACCGGACCCGTCCAGGACCTTCAACTGGACTTGTGTTTTTTAGTGTTGGTCTTCAAACATTAGCAGTCGTTTGTGATTCTGTGAACATTTGTTTGTGTGTCCGTTTTGTGAATGAAGCAGTTGTATCTCTATCTATAGATATATCTATAAATATAGATATAGATATCACAGAAACTGTGGGAGTGAACTGCCATCTTCTTCATATGAAGCTTTTGTCACTTTAGCTGAGTCAGGTTTAGTGGATGTCTGTTTATTTTCAACAGAAGAAGAACTTCCTTATGAAAATAAAAAGTAATGGAATTTGGTTTGATTTGAGGAATTTGTGTTTTAGGAAGTGATTATTTTCGTCCCGGTTCTGTGAATGTGTTTCCTGAAGTGGTAAAGACTCTTGAAGGTTCCCTCTTGACTTTCACCTCCTCAGATGGAGCGGTCGACTTTGACAGAGCAGCTCGCCACTTTAACAGCCTTTCACAGAGCAACTAAACACTTTCCCAGCATCTAATAACATCCACAACAGTCAAACAATGACATTCAGCAAGAAACCAAAGAGCCACTTGGATTCTTTAATAAGCCGCCATGATTCCTCTGAGCTGAAGGATCCTGCTGATTTATGGGACTTGTGGGAAACATGAGTCCTCTGGCTCACATACAGACGGCCTTGATTTTTACTGATGGCCGTTTCGTGTTATGTACTTTTAAGATTAGATGCCAGCTCTTTATTCAAAGCTGGATTAATGCAGGGGGTGGTGGCACTCAGAGGTATAGTCTTCAGAAATTAATCTGGCGGGGAGTGCGGGCTTTGTCAGAGGTGATGTCTTCACCTTGGATTGAGGTGCATTATCTGGATGAAACCGCAGCAGAGAGCAACAGGAACCCCTCCTTCTGTCTTCCATCACGGCTCCTTCTGAGTCCGGTTGTCTCAGTTTAATGTCCACAATAATATACACACTCAGTCACAAATATGCAGGGATTATTCACTTGGAGAAAACTGAATCTGCACAGACTTTTAATCACTTCAGGTCAGTGCAGATGGTTTGATCTCATGGATCCTTGTGACCTGAGAGTAAAATCATGTATATTAGAGTGAAAGTGCAGGAAAGACCTTTGAAACAAGGCTGGACAATAAATCTCACTGTGAAATGTATTCTGCTGCAGCCGACAGAGCTACATTGAAAGGATGGATGAAGAAGGGACGTTTTCTGTTTGCGAGTCTGACTCAGTTTCCCTCCACATCGCCGCCTACGCCTCTCCTCCTCAGAGTCGTCCCTACGTATGCGCCCGCTCCCTCCATCTCTCACGCTCCGTCCATTTCCAGGAAGAAGACTGAAGCCAGACAAGGTCAGTGAAGGTTGGCCTTCAGGCCTTTACATCACAGATTACATGCAGCTGACCAGGTCTGAGCGGGACCCTGCAGACCCTGCAGACCGGACGGAGTCCTCCCAGCAACACAAACCCAGCTGTGCTGCATGATGTGATGTGATCCGACCTCTGGGGGGATTGAAACTCTGCCTTCTTTCTGCTCGAAGAGGATAAAGGAACAAGCACTCCTGCCCTCTTCAGCTCAGTTTACAGACCGTTCAGTCAAAGAAATCCTGTATGAAACCAACCATCGTTCTGTCCTCGTGTCCTCGTGTCCAGTGGGCTGCAGCGTGAAACGATCTGACAGATCCTAAAATCAAGGCTCTGTCAAACAATCTGCAGGAGTTTGTGCTTCTTCCAGCAGATTTCAGATCCATCTGCAACTAGAAACCTTTTACTTTTGACTCTTCTGTATCTGAATGTTTGATTAAAACCAAAACACAAGCAGCAATATTTATTACACACAGTTCAGTAGATCCAGTTATGCACCGTGGGATCATTTCAAATCCATTTCTCACACATGAAGGCTGATAATAAATGGAGAGCGTGCAGAGTGATGAATAAAGACTTTCACTCGTGCATTTCGTAAATAAAACACGGCTGGGTGCATGTTCAAACTCTGACTTTAAAAAACTCGTCTGGTTAGTTTGACAGAATTTAAAGCCAGATGTTTTCTTTCAGATCAAATTAATTCACCAGCAGCTTCATTAATGTTCTGCTGAAGCTGGAGAACCACAAACAACCAACAGCTTCCTTCTCTACAGCCCAACAGGAAGAATCTGAGCTGTAACAGAGCCAGACTCTTATTCTGAAGAGTATTCTTGAACTTTATTGTGAAAGTCCAGGTCCAGTCCTCTTCCTGTTCCTCTGACCGGGTTTAGAGCTCCATCAGGACCGGGTTTAGAGCTCCAACAGGACCAGGTTTAGAGCTCCTAACAGGACCAAGTTTAGAGCTCCATCAGAACCGGGTTTAGAGCTCCTAACAGGACCAAGTTTAGAGCTCCAACAGGACCGGGTT
>NC_051446.1:26564927-26569957 GCF_001649575.2 Kryptolebias marmoratus
GGTTTAGAGCTCCAACAGGACCGGGTTTAGAGCTCCTAACAGGACCGGGTTTAGAGCTCTAACAGGACCGGGTTTAGAGCTCTAACAGGACCGGGTTTAGAGCTCTAACAGGACCGGGTTTAGAGCTCTAACAGGACCGGGTTTAGAGCTCCAACAGGACCGGGTTTGACGTACGTCTTGTTTGTGTTGGAGGAGCAGAGAGACGAGGATCAGGACTGAAGTCTGTGGAGGGTTCTCTCTGGACGTTCCGTCAGTTTTTAGTGATTCTGGTCATTTCCGAGCAGAAGTTCCTGGTTTTCAGTGTCTCAGGCTGAAGTTTAAAGCATCCCAGCCTCGGTTTGCTCATCTTCCTTCACCCCGAGTGCCAGCACACAGATAATTTACATCTAGATTGAATTAAATGACTGGTAGATAATTTGAATTTTTGTTGCTGAAGGCCACAGCACACACACTGAAGCAGGAACACACTCGGCTCGTCTTCCACAGCAGATTTGATTACTCCTATATTGGTCCATCTGTTTGTTTCTCTCACGCATTAGGAATCAAATGAAGCAGACCTTATAAACTTTAACAGCGCAGAGACAACAAACCAAGCCAACAGCCGGGTGTCGCCTCAGACTGCAGAGAGCACCAACAGATGAATGTGAGGCTGCTTTTAAGGACCCATGTCACGCCACACGAGCAACTGAATCAAGTTTTCATCGAGTCGAGAAGCAGACGCTGCTCTGTTTGTGCAGCGAGCGGCAGCTTGATGCTCGATGACTTTTCCGACGAGTTTATACATCCAGACACCGCGCTGATCTGTCACAAAGACTTACGCTCAACACACGAAGAGGAGACGGGAAAATACTGCAGCAAAACCAACAAGGACCTCTCCCCAAAAACACCCTGCAGTCAGAACCTCCACATGTTCTGTTGTTTCCTCCGATGTGATGACGAGGTCCTCCTGATGAAACTAAAGATTACAAGACGTAGAATAAGATTAAAAAGGTTTCTTTGCTCTTAAAAACTGCAGATTATAATCTGTTTAAAAAACTGCAAGTGAGAGAAAACTCATGTCTGAAAACTTGGAAACTGAACCTTTTTAAAGAACAGATCTGAATGATTTTTGTACATGAAGACCTGACGTTACAGTAAAATGTGTTTAAACTCACTTTAGACAGTTTGTCATGTATTTGTATGCAATTTGCTTTAAATCATTTCTTTTTGATAAGTAAAAAAACATGGGCTTGGAACGCCACTCTTCAGTTTGGAAAGGAGAAATCTTCCTGGTTTCCTGGTTGGGAAGCGAAACATCTACAGAAGTCCAGCTGCTTTGGTTTTTGGTCTTTACATTTTTTGGATTCTTGGGTGATGAAGAATCTACACCAGGCTGATGGACATGTCCGCTGCACCACCTGTCAGACAGACCTATGATGACCTTCATGCTACCACCTGAAGGACTGGAGCACAACGTTCTGCAAAAGCAGAGTCTTTAGAGCACATTCTATGAACTGTTGCTCTACGTTTTATGGAGACTGTTTGTTTCCATCCACTGGTTTGTGCGTAAAGCCCGCTCTGGAGAAACTGATCCACCACAGGCAGTGCCGAGGACGGCTCATTCAGACCGGAGCAGAAAACTGGAGTTTGTTTTTTTGTCCACTGCCGTTACACAGAACTGGTTTGTCTCGTCTCCAAATAAGACAACAGTTACGTCCCCTCGTGTGTCACAGAGCTCCCCGCTGCTCCGAGCTGTCAGTCAGCTGTGTACGAGGAGGAGGGAATCCCCCAAACCTTCATGCTCATTCCTTTAAAATAAATACATACAGAAATGGGGATAAAATTGATTTCACTGATTCTGCCACATCAATCACTCCGAACTGTCAGTAATCCAGTCAACACCAGCAGGAGGTGGGAAGAATCATCCCAATCATCCTCCAGCTGAGCCTCTCATCAGCCTCAGCGGTTTAAAAACGTTGTTGTGACGTTCTGACGCTGTTTGTCAGACCGGTCAGTAACTCTGAAGTCCAGAACTGGGCCTGCATGTAGGCGGTCGCAGGTTTTATGATGCTCTAAAGACTGGATCAGGGATCATCACAAAGATTTCCTTCCATTCATGTGAGAGCACCTGAGGATCGGGCTGAAAGTCTCCGTGCACGGTGGCTGGTTAACATGACTGAAGCTGCGCGTTTTTAAAACATTTACCTCCATGACGCAGCTTCCACATCACACTCACTTTTCTGCAACAGAGAGAGAACCTGAGAGCTGCTTGGTTTCCATCCAGGATCCAAATAAAAGAGACTAGCTCATCAAGGCACTTCACAGTTTCAAGAAACACATGGATATTTGAGTTCTCGTGTTTCTGACGGAGAAGATTTTACAGTAATTTGGCAAGAGCTAAATTTGGAAAACTCCACTGGTAAATAAACCCATCCTTAAATCCTTCCTGAGCAGCAACCTCAGTCTGAAATCCTCTCATGGATTTCTGTGTTTCAGAATAAAGAGTCCCACTTCCTGCCTGTTTGTGTTTTGACTGCAGTAACATCTCGTCGTGAACGTTTGCAGCTGACTCGGTGAACAAACATGTGGATCATCTGAAACCCAGCCGGTCAGTGAGAGTCCTGAAGGAGCTGCGAAGCTTGGTGTCACCTGGCTCCCGTCTGAGCGAACACACACCAAGTCAAACGGCCTCAGCTTCATCTGGGAGACGTCTTAAAGCCCGACTTTAATCAGCTTCATCTGGGAGAAAGAAAGAAACGTCAGGGAGCTGCTCTTCTCAGCTCAGTTTGAGTTCATGTTTAACCAAATCCTCAAACGAGGACTGGCAGTCAGATCAACAGTTTCATTTAAAGAACCACACACAGTCCTGCTTCTAACAGATGAATTTTATAACAGACCTTATAACCTGATTTAAACTGACGGATGTTTCTGTACAATCATTTAAAAAGGAGGCGACGCGCTGCACCGACTTTACTTCGAAAAGCTCTGAAGCTGTCAGGAGGACGTCTCAGAGCATCACCGCCGTGTTGCCATGGGAACAATCTGGTTTGTTTTTGCTCACTTTTGAAAGTTTGTTTGGATTTTTGTGTCGGCTCTGTGTTCGAGGACTGTGTGGCGTTGGCAAACAGACGTTCCAGCCGTGAACCGTAGTCAGAAACACATTTATCTGCTTTACAGAGACCGGAGCAACAATAAATCCACATCAACCATCTGTTGTAGACGTCTGATACTCAGGCCATGGAGGGCAGCATGTTTGGGGTTTTAACTTGGGTAAAACTGCATGTTTGACCTGAGTGGAAGGCATTATTCTGGAAATATCAGTTTGCTGCAGCTCATCCTCAGAACTGAGATGTTCCAAGTTCTCTGCAGGAACATCTACATGAAGTCCAGTTTTCAAGCAGCCGACAGGTTCTAACGACAGGAACCAGGAGTTGTTGGACACAAACATGCTTTACTGTAGAGAACTGTTGCTTTTCTTCAGCTCATTCTTCTTCTTCTTCTGCTGAACAGAGTGTAGTGTGAACGTGATGTCCGAAGCACGTTCACCACCACACTGACTGATAATCCAGAAGGAAAAGCAGATTTCTGAGTCTACCTGCAGTGCGACTGGAAAGCGCCCACGCGTCAGAGCGTACAGGCAGAAGTGAAATTAGAAACGTAACACAGATTAGCGTCTTCATGCTCTGGCAGCGTGTCTCTAAACTGCGGTGCCAACAAAGTGCCGCCTCCAACTGGATATTTTTCCTATAAACCTCCGTAATCCTCAGCAGAACCCGCAGCCAGAGATCCACACGCTGAATCAACTCCTCACTGTTTGTCTGGTTTGGTTGTTTTTTTACTTTGTTGTTGAACAAATCTTTTCCTGGCAGATTCCGAGCTGGCATCGTGAGAATCGATGAACGTGGGCCAACGATCAGAGTAAACACTGATTCAGATCAAACCGCGCCGCTTTCTGCTGCAACTTCTGCATTTCTCTCAGTCGTTCTGGAGAAAAGATCCGCCTCGAGTCCAAAACCAGTTCTGTCAGCACAGAACTGGGTCAGGACAGGAAGCTATCATTTTATTCTAGAAATTTATTCATTTATTCCACAAATTTTATCTATTTTCTGTCTTTTGATTTGATGTCATCTAGAAACATAACTTGTCCCTACAGAGATCTGCTCATCATTTAAGATGACCCGTCTGCTGATAAGAGTCAGCTGCTCGTTAACCACAGCGGGTCCAAAAACAATCTGAACACGTTCAACCAAAGAGAAACCAACTCCGCAGCCCTCATCAGGGATCTGCATTTAGTCCAATCCAGCTGAAATCAGGTCTGAATTCATTAAAGAGATCATCACAATGTCCTGAAGAAAAGAATTCATGTGTCTGTAAATACAAACCTTTAATTAAAAACAGCTGAAGTGACTGAAAATCAGCCGTTTGGGACAGATTCCTGCTCAGCTTTGTTCAGTAAACTACGCAGAATTAAACTGCTTCATTTCTGAATTATTAACATATCCAAAAACTACTGGAAATAAACTCTTTAAACTGCATCAGGAGAACCTTTTGTGTCTGATTTCATACTTTGAGCACTTCTTGTTTCAGATTGATGGGATGTTTTGATCTGTTAAACTTCCTCGAAGCAGAAGCAGAACTGACTGAAACCCGAGTCCTCTGTGTGTTTGTGTGTTTGAACACATGAAACACAATCAGTGCAGATCAACAATGAGGATAAAGAACTCCAGGATCTTCAGAGGAGTAACCCTCATCCATCCCCCAAACAGAAGCTGAGAAATAAAACCTGACGCAGCTGTCCCCTCCATTAGTTATCTGATGGCCTGCAGAGTCTCTGCGAGTCCTGAAAACCCAGTTCCATTCCTCTCTGAGCGGGGGATTACCACCTGGCTGAAAAAAATCCGTCCTCCTCCTGCAGAGACAGCGGAGGCGACCCGCTGACATGCAGAGAAGATGAGTGCTTACACTAATTCTGTCAGAGACCAACACACCTGTCAGGACCAACACACCTGTCAGAGACCAACACACCTGTCAGAGACCAACACACCTGTCAG
>NC_051446.1:26571912-26592094 GCF_001649575.2 Kryptolebias marmoratus
GACCAACACACCTGTCAGAGACCAACACACCTGTCAGAGACCAACACACCTGTCAGAGACCAACACACCTGTCAGAGACCAACACACCTGGAGGATCTCAACGTTTGTCCTCCACATGACACTGTAAGGACCACAGTCCTCAGCCAACTCCACGTGATTTTTAACCAAATCAGATGACTTTAAAGGAGACAGAAGTTTTAATTAAAGTCTCCCGAGCTCAGATTAGAAGCTGCAGGTAAAACCTTCTCTGGTGTCACACGGACGGCAGATGTGATTGAGCGTGAGAAAACAAATTTCCTACATGCCGTTCTCTTTAATTACGCGCTGGTGTCTGATTACATACGGGTGGATTTGCATCTTCGTACGAGAGCTGCAGAGAAAAGAGCCAACAGGTGGCTCCCGCATGGACCGCTCTCCCCGTTCCCCTGGAAACCGTTGCCATATCAACAGCGGAGGAGACCAGGACGAGGGTAACGTTCGTGTGATCAAAAGACAGAATGTCCTCTCAGACAAAGAACCACAGAGCTTCGTGGTTTTCAGGAAATTATTTTTAAGACTGAAATTAGCGGCGCAGCAGTTTCAGATCTTTGGGTTAGTTTTTATTTTATTCTCCGTTCTGAAAGAACTTTTCCTTAACCCACCTGGTCCTCAAAGCGGAGCCGAAACGCGTCGCAACAGCAACGACTGAGAGTTTATTTTAATTCTGGGTCCTTCACCCCGTTAACAGCTTGTTCATTTCTTCTACAGTCGACTGAAACAGAAACTCCTCTGATCACCACAGGGTGAAACGTCCTCCTGAA
The DNA here is from genome assembly GCF_001649575.2 of Kryptolebias marmoratus. Lineage (NCBI taxonomy): Eukaryota > Metazoa > Chordata > Actinopteri > Cyprinodontiformes > Rivulidae > Kryptolebias > Kryptolebias marmoratus. The sequence goes on from NC_051446.1 coordinate 26,572,713, forward strand.
CAGTTTCTTCTTTAAAACAACAACAAAAAAAACAACTTTAAACGTGTTTCAACCATCTCTACACTTCCAGGCCGAGTTAGAAATATGTAAATAAAGGTTTAAACCCTGTGACAAAGCTTCTCTTCAGCTTCTGATTAAAGTTGGACATCTTTAAATATTCCTGTTGTTGTGATTGAAGGTAAACTTTGTGGTTCTGGTTCCTGAGCAGGAGATGGATGAACGGATCCAAGCCTCGTCGGCAGTAATGACCCCTCAGTTTGGATCAGGACTGACAGAACCAGATTCTTGTGTATTTTAATACATCCTACTACAACACAGTTCTGTTGTAAAGTTTGACCTGAAACTTCTGTTTTTAAATAACTCCTACATGAGTCAGAGGGACAGGAAGGTCGATTATTGTCTGTTCTTTGTGTGACACAAGTCATAAACTTCAGAGAGGAAGTTATCAGAGTTAATTTCCACGAACAATGAAAAAGACGAGGACAAACAGAGATTATGATTGGACTCCTGCTGTTTGGAGACTTTATACGAACAGCCTCAGGTGAAAAACGCTCACACACTTCACCTGCATGTGCCCGGTGCCGCGGTGCAGTTCCTGCGGGGTCACCTGTATGATCCTCCACACGCCAACATGAAACAACGATGAAGATAAATGATCATAATTACACAGAATGAACTGCAGGCTGCACCGCGGACCGTTAATACATCAGCTCCCAGGTAAACTGCTCTGTTAAAGGAAACTTACACACATCCTAGCTTTGGTTTTGGTCAGAACTAACAAACTAAAGGTTTCTGTTATAAGAGGAACAAACGGAGGCGTCTTTCTGTACATTGTAGTCATGTTCTGCACCGCAGAAGGTGGGAAGGTGTAAAACGTCAGTCTCACCGCATTTTTAGATTCTTCAGATTTACATAAATGTCCAGACAAGCCAAGAAAGGATAAGTGTGAATGTATCCAGGCTGCACGCAGCCTCTCCTCTCTTTCACTGCTCACAAACTGGAAAATATGGGACCTGACAGCTTCTAATGGAAAAGTCTGCTGGTGTGATTTTCTCAGACTTTTTTCCTTCCATGACATCCGCCTCTTTGTCAGTCTGAGCTGGGGGATCTTTCATTTCATTATTTAAATTACATAATGTGCTGCTTTAGCAAACAAGCAGCAGTTGGAGGTGTTAACCCTGCAGGTGCTCCCAGGTCGCATCTCTCCGAGTTATCGGCTTCATTAAAGGTCCAACATGTTCACAGACCAGAGGAATCTGTCTAATCCAGTTTATTTGTTTTTACTTAGTTTTTGTTTCCATGTTTCCATCACCTGCCACCATTAGAGGCAGGTGATGGAAACATTTCAGATTTTATAAAATATTTCATTTGTCTGTTTTCTGAGTGGAAAGAAACAAACCTTTCTTTTTGTAAATAAAAAGTTTCACATATAAACTTAAAATCCCTTTTCTGTTAAATAGTGTGTAAAGCTATTATAAGTTTTTATATTTCAGCTGCTTAAAAATCAGGCTTTAGATGAAGTTCTGCCACACGGGGAACTACAGCCGCAGTGACAGTCCGTGTTTTATAGTGAAGTTTATTAATCCCCCATCATGGCCCGGCCCGATCCGGCCCGGCGGCACCGGACCAACAGGGACTCTGAAACGGGTTTCCCTCCTGTGTTGTTGTTGTTTTGTGTCTTTCTGAGGGTCGGAGCATGTTAGCAGCTCCTCTGCATTCGGCTGGCAGCTGATGGACCCTCAGGAGACGGCGGCCGAACGGCGGATGTCTGGGAGGGAAACTTTACTCTGAAGTGGATCTGTCACCAACAGAGGTTCATAGTAAACCTTCCTGGATGAGATATTTAAACTGGTTAAAGCAGGATGGATCAGCTCGACTACATGATTTAAACAATCACTGAAGAAAAAGATGCAAGAAGAATGTTTGACTTCTGGTTCTGACAATCTGATCTCAGTCCTGAATCTATAGGAGGAAAAACAGGACATTTATTTAATCTGCTCCAGTTTACTGAGCGGGTACAAACTAAAACTGCTCATTTACTGGTCAGATAATTAACAGTCAGAGGAACGTGGGGGTCAGAGAGGACCAGAGACGGAGCGGTTCTGGTACCACAGCGTGACCGGCTGCAGGATGTTGGCCGGACGGTCGCAGCTTTGCTTTCGATAATAAGAAACTCATTCATGTGCAGCAAAGAGATCCTGCAGAGAGAAATCCGGAGAGACCAAAACTAAAGAGAGGAGGGAACCGTGAAGGAAGACAACAAGAGGAAGAGCTCGATGAAGTCATGAGGCCAGAGACAAGAAGTCATTTCAAACACAATGTGCCAACTGGACTGACTGTCAGGAACCTTCCAGAGACCTAATAATCAGTCTAAAATATTCAAAGATTCAACACAATCTGAGAGAAATACACCATTTCAGTTTAAAGATGATCAAATGCATCAATGATCGTTAAATGATGGAACCCTGAGAGCTGTTTGAGGCGTCAGGAGAGGAGCTGAGGACTTTCTGCGTCACTCCAGGAACGAAGGACTTTTGAATGGATTGCAGTGAAACGCAGCAACACTCTGCTCTATTAGAAACAATGATTCATACAAGTCCTCGTCTTCTTAACACAGGTCAATAAATCAGGTGGGGAACAGGAAGGAGCGAGGCCGCGCCCTCGGAGCCTGACGGAGGCGACAGCTCCAGCTGGATGCTAATTGCTGCGTGTTCTGGATAACTGATAAAGGCTGGCCTGTGAGATGATTCCAACAACGTATTCTTCATGGTTTAATCACTTCCCTCTCATGCCAGGCCTGCAGAAACTCCAATTAATGTGATGACACAGCGGTTTCTCCCAGTCCAGGTGGGATTTTCTGCTCTGATGGCTTCAGGTTTGATTCCACAGAGTCACTGAAACTGAAAATCTGCAAAGTCATGCTCATAAATCTGAATCCCATTTACTGAGAGCTCGTAGTGGTTGTACGTGTTTCAGTGCTTTTTAAAAAAAACAAATTTCCTGGGCTTCCTTATTTAAATGTCCTGTTTTCTACCCTCCACCCTCGGAGTAATGGAAAACATTATTGTGCATTGTGATGGAATACTGGTGACAAATAAAGCTCTTTTCCTTCAGTTCCCTGCTTCATAAATGCGCAGAAAGCTTTCTGAAAATCCCCAGAGGAGTGTGAATGTGTTGCATTAAGTGAGTGTAGGTGGAGACAGAATAAGAAGCCCAGTCATTACAGAGACGAGGCATCAGTCAGGTTTCATCTTTCTGAACACCGCCTCTGGTTCCTGTGGTTCGGACTGCAGGAGACTCCCAGATGTCTTAGAACTGCAACCAAAATTTATATTTCAAAACAATAATTGGATAATATTTTCATAAATCCAAACCAGGTTTTGCTCTGGTGAACAGTTACTGTTGGTTAGACGTTCCCTGAATTCATCCAGTAATTTTTCTTATTCAAGACTTCTTCTGGGAGGAAAACTGAGTGTCACCGAGACCACAGTTTCTGTTTATAATATTTTCAAAATAAACTACAATGGCAGGAAGATGGGGATGTTTGTTTGATTGTTTGTTTTGTGGAGGTGGAGCCGGCGGTAGGTGTTCTGCAGACGAAGGCACCGTAAGGAAAAAACTTTGAGACACTACCAGAAGAAGATGGACCAAAAAAAGACCAAAAGGATGAAAATCTTTAAAGTCACACATTCAGGGAAAGATGCTGAAACAGCTCAGCTCCAGAACCAGCTGAGTCTAAAAGAACTCATCACACATTTTATTCACAAACATCTGGAGGAAAACGTTTCCTGAACTGCTGTCTTTCTGTGATGAGCTGGATTCTGCTGCCCAGCCTGTAAAAGACTTTAAAATTTCTGATGCTAAAAAGAAAAGTAAAAAAGAAAAACTACATTTATATAACCACAAACAGTTTCTCCTTTATTTTTTATGTTCTTGTTTATTTGTCTTGATTAAATGCAGCAGAGGAGCAAACAAAAACACTTAAAACACTAAAACAAATGCACTAAATAATTTAAAGTCATGCTACAGCTGTTTTCTTGGACTCGAGATGAACGTCAAAGCTGTGGCACACAGATGTCGGGTGTTTTTGTTCATCTTGTGGTGATGGGTCTGCTCACCTAAAAGTGCCTCCAAAACACAGAGAAGACCTGAAGCCTCATCATCTCAGGAGGAGAAAAAGAGGACACACACCAGACATAAAACACAAATAACCTCCACGTTACTGAAGAACCACTTCAGACAAACCCCATTAACCTCCCTCCTCCCCGGCTGCATCCTGACAGAAGACTGACCCATCATCAGGTTTAACATGCAGATCTTCTGACAAACTCATCCGCCTCACCATAAAACCATAAAACCACCGGACCCTGTGGGACGGACAGTAAGTCACCCCCGCCTATCCAAAGCCAATCAGACGGTTTTTGTTGGGATCAAATCTAATCCTGCAGGGAGGCAGGAAGCGCTCCGCTGAGCAGCTTTAAAGCGTCGCTGGTGTCGGCGGCGCTCTGCGGCGCTCCCCAGTGTCATCTGACGGCGAGGACGTTAGTGTCCACTTTGGCAGATCAGTTCTGTTCAGTTCTGCTCAATGGACTTCTTAACGGCACTCAGTTCTGTTCTTCAACATTAATGGACCAATAAAAGCTAAAACGTCTCGGAGATGGGACACCTTCGCTGCTATTGCCAATTAAAAGACAAATAAGCTTTAAAACATTATTTTAGAATTTGAAAATGATTATCTGATTTATATGCACAGGTCTGCTTTGTTTCAGCCTCCTGATGTTTTTATTTCGGTTTATATTTGGTCCAACAGACTCAGAGGTCCTGGTTCCCAAACCTGGTTTAGTTAAAGTGACAAACTGAGGAAAATCTGGGTTGATTACAATGAATCTCATCATTCTAAGATTAAATAATAACATCACACATTCTGCTGTTTTTCCTCCTGTGGATTTAATTTGGTTCAGGATTCTCTCGTTCTGTGAAAACTCCAGCTCAGATCTGCAGCTTTAACCTTTTCTGCCTCCCTGAAAGTGACTGAATATTTCACCTTATTGTTTGCAAATATTACTGTAAAGCACCATATTTAAGACTTTAAGACTGGTCATTAAAAGTTACCGAAGTAAGGAACATAATCTGTATAATATTTTCCTTGTATCGAAGGTTAACCTGTAACTTTGACCCCTGATATTTATTCTGGACAGCAGTTTGTTTCTTTCCCGTTCAGCAGCAGATTCTACTCTGTTTTCGGGTCGGTCATGTGACTCGAGCTTCATGTGGTTGGAGTCAGCTGAGTGTTCAGGTTAACCTTTCTGATGTTTGATTTCAGACTTTGCAATGAGTAGCTTTAAGGACAGGCTCTGACCCGTGCTGTTACTCATCTGATAAATGATGTAAAAGGTCCTGATCTCATCACGGATACATAAAACCCCACACGGCCTCATCCTCACATTTCATCACTGACAGCACAACAACCTGCCTGCTCGCAGTTCAACACCAGCACATTTAATCTGGGCTCTGTCAAGCCTTTCACGCCCACGGACATTATTTACCAGCTGCTCCACTGCTGTTTTAAACAAGGTAATTGTGATTTTGATCCTTCATTGTTAACACTTCGAGTGTCTCTGACGATTGCAGTTAATAGTCCTAATTGTCCCCTGCTGTGGAAATTGGGCAAAAATCAAACCCTCTTAATTAAATTGAGTGGTGTGTGTGTGAGTGTGTGTGAGAATGAAAACAATCAGGTTCGTCCCTCAGAGAGACGGAGGTCATCTCTGACAGCTTCTGGACAAAGACCTGCTCATCTCCACCCAAATGTTCTCGGTTGTTGGAGACTTTAAAAAGCAGCAGGTTACATTTCTGTCCCAATCAGACGTGACAAGCAGATGGCCGCCCCTGATCTATGATAGCTCTGCAGCCCTTAGTGCTGTCAGCCCGTCTCCAGTTAGCAGTGATGAAGAGGAAATATGGGCCATCAGCGTGATGTAAATCCCTCATGTATGAATGACTCGTGTAGATTAGGTCTTTATGGCTGCTCGTATTGACAGGACAGGACTTATGGAGCAATCTCCACATTTAAGAAGTTGTAGTGGAAGAGGAGAACAGGCAGCATTGTAAACACCTGATGAAGAGGACTGCTCCACCTATCTGTGCCCTTTCTGCACAGGACAGGAGATTTACAGCTTTACGAAGGTCGTGTGCTACACATGCTGCAGCTGAGGAAGAACAGATGTCAAATTCAGGAAACACTTGTTCAAACAAAACCGATCTGTTACTGTAAGAGAGTACGGATACGAGGAAATCATCCCCTCCATCGAGAAACAGGTGAATAATTTATTTCACCAAGAGTCACCTGAGTCTAAGAGGACAGGAAGTTCTTATCTAAACTCTGAACGGTGAGTTCAGATGAAATCCAGGAGCTCGAGGACCTGTCTGTCTGTGGAGAGCAGTGAGAGGTCATAGGTCAGTAGGTCAGAGGTCATAGGTCAGTAGGTCAGAAGTCATGCATGTTGAGATGTTTTGGGCAAACCATTTGTGTATTTATTCAATAAATGTATTCCTCAAGTAAAAAAGTCAAATGTTGGTCCAGAAAACACCTGTCCAGAACTCCCAGGGAGATGAGGTTTGGGGCAGCTGGTTGTAGAACGTGTCCTGTAAGAACCCACCTGTGGGTTAAAACTTTATCACCAGCAAGGGGAGTGTTTGATTACACGTAGAGGCCGACTGACAGGATGATCGTTAGAAATCAGGACAGCTGATGGCTGATTTAAAACGGGTTTTTCTTTTAGTCTAGATGTATTTTATTTAACAAAATATAATTGCCGAACAAAAAAACATTACAAAACCCTTTTAAACATAAACTTGTACACCTAAAACAGAAGAGAAAACAAAAATAAACAACGAGCTAACTGTAGTGGATTCAAATCCAAACAACAACTCAAAGACCATCGATGTTCACACCGCTCTGCAGCGTCAGGGTCAGAGGTCACAACAAAATGACCAGCTGACCTTTGACCTTCAGAGACCCATGAACAGCAGGACTGAATAATGTGAGTATTTACAGACTAAATGTTTAAATAATGGGATTTAGTTGTTGCATATTAAACTCTTTGGGCATCCAGTTTTTAAAGCAAACTAAATATTAAACCTTTGAAACATCTTTCTGCTCTACTCCTTACAAACGAGCAGACACTCCCCATCATTGTTCACCTTTTTAAAACATCTGCATCATGTAAAAGAAAGAGAAAGGAGATTAAAAACCAGCTAAATATAGACCAAAACTTTAATTTAATACAACTCTGGCACCAATAAACTAAAAACAACTACTTCCTGATAGTTTCCATGAGGATAAAGAGAAAGTAATTAATTGTCTCAGGCGTCTCAATAACACCTTGTTTATCTGTGGTTTTATACACGCAGTTCCTGCTGAAACGGCTGGGTTCACTTTCATCATATAAATGAGATTTTAGCTGTTGTAAACATGTCACCTTCTCTTACAGAATGATTGCTGGAATCAAAGTGGAGCCCATTACAACTTACAAGAGGATTTATGACCAGTTTTAAGGCCCTGGCTTTCAAACGAGTTATGTTTCCAATAAGCAGCGTTTTTATGTTCATGAAATATTGACTTCTGCGTTTAAAGTGGACATCCACAACAAAAACGCCACATAAAGCCCTTCAGAAATTACGCCAAAACTTCCTCCGATAAACAAGCTGATCCTGAATGAATGACTGCCGCACTGCAGATAATCGCAGCAGGATAACATTTTCAGAAACTGAAAGAAAAACGTTCATCTCTTCATCTGTTATCTTGTCTCAATCAGTGGGCTTTTCAAGGATGGAAACATCTGACATTAAATCCTTTTTGTGTTAAATGTCAGGTTTTATTGATCAAAAGCTCCAAATGTACAAATTCACAGAAAGGCCTGAAACAAAGAACCATCTGAATATTCTGTATACCTGTGTTCAGCTGCAGAACGTCTGAAAGTCCTGAGGAGTCCAGAACCGAGGCTAAAACAAAATGATTACTGTTCCCCGAAGAACCTGGAACTCAAACGGGACGTTTCCTGGCACCGTGACATCCACTTCCTACGTCTAAAACAGAGGTTCAACCAGCAGGAGGGTGACGATGTAAGTTAAACAGCTTCACATGGAGTCATGAGTTCTGAGCTGAATCCATTAATTAATCCAGTTTTTTCCTTGTTTTAACAACATGTCTCCCATCGTTAGATCACAGTAAATGAGTTCATCAGTCTCTGCAGTCAAAGGTTGTAAACCTGCCAACAGAACAGACCTTTACCATCTGAGATCAGAGCTGCATCAGAACCAGAACCACACAACAAACCAGCAGACATCAAACTGACCCAACGAGCTGCAAACAGCCAGCAGCTTCTCATCCGTCCAGCTGGTCGGGGTCTACATCTGAACACCTGTCCCCGCAGTAAGAGCGGCTCAGTATTATTCAGACCAACAGAACCAGAGGAAAGACGGGTCACCACGGGTCATCCCGGGTCATCATGGGTCATCCCAGGTCACAGGTCAGAAACAGGAAGTGTGAGTTTGGGTTTCAGGCGTGGGAGGAGGTGAACTCGGCTCGCTCTTCATGACCTTTATTTTATTATTTTGCTGTTGTTATCGTCAAACCTTGATTCCCCCCCGCCCCCAACACAGATCCATTAAATGTAAAATCTTCCTGTTTGTGTCGATTATCACAAGAAAAGCTTTTCTTTCTCCTAACATTCAGAACTTGCTGTATGAATCTGAAACCACTCAGATAAATAAAATTAAAGCTCGGATGAAAATAAAGTTATATTTATTGATTTTAACTCATCTGAGATTTTAAGGTAAAGAAGCGTCTGATTATAGAATATTATAATAATATGTTAAATGAGTTAAATGTGATCAGCTTCAAGAAGCTGCCGGAGTGTGTTGGTAAAACGCCCTCTCACACACACACACACACACACACACCCGCAGCAGATTAAAGCGATTACAGCTGCTGCTGCAAACATCAGAGCTGTTAGTCTGGATTAGCAGAGATCACAGACAGAACCGACAGCTCAGATTAGGAACAAAGTCTGAACACAGACCGTCGAAAATAAAAACACCCAAACAGCCACCGGACTGAGGAGAAACTAACATTTATCTAATTAAATTCAAAGTAATCTTAGAGGACCTGAACCTTTAATGAATAATTCTGAGTTTTACAGTCAGTTAGGATCTAATTATTTTAAAAAAGTTAAAATGTTTGAACAGAAAGAAGCTTTTCTTGTCTCTGTTTTATGTTTTAAACCTGTAACCATCAGCCTGAAAGCAGAACATCCAGATCAATAAATCTGACATTAGATTCTAATGCATTTAAATTTATCCCTCGATTCTTTAATTTACAGCTAAGGACGCCTCTTAAACTTCATTTAGGACTGTTATTATGGGATGTATGTTTGTTTGTCACCTAACTCCTACAGGTGTGTTTTTAAGAAGGGGTCAGGATGTGGACGACATCTGCAATAAGATCATTTTCACCTCTTCATGATTATTTATCAGATTTATGAATTTATTATTTTGATTTAAAACTCGACTCGTTTCTGTGGAGATTTAAAGATTTATTTTCTATTTTAATTCCCAGTTTCACACACAGGTCCTGATCAGTCCTGGCTGCTGTGGAGACATGAGGACAATGTCTCTGCAGAGGTCCAACAGCAGGAGCTGTCACTCACACACACTCACACACACACACTCAGAGAGAGAGAGACGCACTCATACACACAGAGTCTGACACTCACACACACACACACTCACACAGAGACACACTCACACAGACTCACACAGTAAATGAGTCGTTTGTCACCTCCCAGGTACCTGCCCACAGGTGTGATGACCTGAGGTGACCTCAAACTGTCTCAAACTCCAGTTCATAAGTTTACATACACTCTCCTGTCAGAAGGAATGCCTGTCGCCCGCTCCATTAAGGCTGAGCAGAAAGTGTTGGGGAGGACTCTCAGCTACTCCTGGAGGTTAGTTCTTTCCTCAGACCTTAGAACGGTTCTCCAGCTTTACGAGCTTCTGACCTTCGTTAAAGCTGAGTGACCTTTGAACTCTGGGAGTCAGACTCATTTTAACAAGAATCCTGATCGTAGGTCAACCTTCTTCACCCTAAAACTGCAGCTCTGCAGCTACGTGCTGAGAGGAAGAGTCCCTTCAAACCGGAACAGACAACAGTGAGAGAAAACATCTGGATGAGTTCAGATCAGGTCCAGAACCAAACCCAGAACCTACATGAAAACAAACTGGAACAGAAACCCAGAAACACCAGAACTCAAAGGTCCTTCTGCAGAAAGAGTTCAAACCCAATCAGAACAGAGTAAAAACAAAGCATCAGATTTCACGGCAGACTTAGAGGTCGAGTCATTTCTCTTCTAATTATCCGGTTACTGAGCCGAGCCGGACAGGATCATAATGAGACAATTAGGCTCATTTGCTTGAATTGAAAAGCCAATTAAAGAATTAGAGAGCAGCGCTGAAAAGTTCATCCCGTTATATGCAAACTACAAAGCTGCAGGTCAGGACGCTGAAGCTGAAGCATCAGCAAAGAACAACAAACGCAGCACAACAAGAGTCTTTATTGAAAATTCAGCTGAGTCGTGGTAAAAGGATTAGGGTTGTGCAGAAACAGCTCCACGTCTTCGGCTCTTTGTCGGCAGCTCGAAGCATGTAATCCAAGCGGATTGCTGTGACAGATGGTTTCTCTTTCAGAACGCTCCAGCAGAAGGTTTGTTTACAGTTTATAGGCTGCCGATGAGGAGCAGACTGCTGTTACTGTGAGGAAGGAAGCCCTGCAGACCTGAGACCAGCTCCTCAGGCTGCAGAGGCTGACACCACAGCACCTCTGGACTCAGACAAGAACATGGAAGGAAAAACCTTCCCACGTCTCAAGATTTGATCCTTCAAAACCCCCAAAAACTAAAGAAATGTGATGTTTAACGACCAGACAAGAGATCACTGAAGAGTTTTATCAGCTGATCAAACTAAACTCCATTACCATCAGAGAACAAGTATTAGTTATCTGATCTGATCCATCAGCCTCGTTCTGTCCCGTCTGAGGAATGAAGGACCAGACAGACTTTGGACTGGTCAGGTGGACGATCTCAGCCAAAAGGACAGACTCTCTTAATGTTTCTTCTTCTTCTCCTTCAGCGTTTACTGTGAGAACAGCACAGAGGCTCCTGGAGAGGAGCCTGGACACTTTAAAATATCTGCAGCCTGGAACTAAATAAAAGTGCAGATGAACTCACAGATGAGAGAGTTTCTAACTCGTGGTTAAAATGGCGGATCAGGACCGAAGCTGCAGCCTCCAGCTTTAACCTTCATGATGAAGAACCTCCAGTTCTCCACCGTTTTACTGCAGGAAAAAGCTCCTGGTTACTGTTAGACATGGAGCTGAAAAACTAAAGTGGGCGGAGCCTCATAACGTCCCACCTGAGACCTTCTGAGCCGTCACTGGGATGGCGCTCTGATGTCCAACACATCGGAAATAAAACCAGCAAACCAACACAGTTGAGAAATCCTCCTCACAGCGAGAACAAAAACCACCACAACCTGAAGAAACGCAGCGCGAATCCCTCCCATTACCCATAATCCACCAGGGCCAGGCCGGGCCGGGCCGGGCCGGGACGGGACGGCGGCGTCTCCTTGGCGCTCACAGAAAGGTCAGAACCAGCAGGAAACCAGCTGGGTCACAATCAGCACAGAGAACGTTAGCATCACCTGCTAACAATCACTCAGTTGTTTGCCTCCTTTAATTTTACCTCTGTCCACACACACACACCTCTGTCATCCTCTCAGATCGGAGACGACACCAGAACCGAACCGGCTTGGAGCAGCAGAACCACCTCAGGTCTAACAGTAAAGCAGGAAGGAGGTGGATCCGGTGACTCTCAGAGGGCAGCGGTTTGTCTCTGATCAGCTCGTTTTTATCCTTTTTATCTGATTATGACTCAGTCCGCAGGTTAGGAGCAGGAATTAAACTAAAGTTATATTTCTGGTTGCCCTTTAGGATTTAGAAATAAACAAAAGAAGCAGAAATGACAAAAACTGTTTTGGAAATTAGAAGTTTTACAGCAGCCCATCCTGTTTATAGATGCTCATTAAAAACAACAACATCCTGCAAAAATAATAAAATTTAACATTTCTGTCCCATTAACGCAAATGTCCTGGAACAAAGTAGCACATTGAAATGAATGTAATGGCTGCGGCAGACCCACACATAAAACCATTTAGAAGCAGGCTGTAAACACACGCATGTCTGAATGTGCACATTCAGGTAATTAAAATGCTCACAGACTCCTCCATTAATGCTAATAACCTTTAGCTCACTCCTGCTGCCTGAGTCCAAACCACTTCATGATGTCAAATTGTGACTTTATTTATACTTTAATAAGAACTACATGGTGAAAAGGACATCAGATTCTGATTTGAGAGACTAAATGTCAGCTTTCGACTCGTTTTAATGGCTCCCACTCGTGGTCATAGGGACTCGGAGCACACCTGGTTTAAACTGGGTCGAGTCTCCAGGTTCCTGTAGAACCTGATGATAAGACTCCAGATGTGCAGGAGGAGACGTTAGTCTAAAATACAGAAGGTTTATCTGCCTGAACAGGCTAAAGGCTAACAGGCTAGTTTACTCCGGAATGACTACAGAGTTTTTCATTTCAAGATGGCGTCTCAGTCAAGGTGGGAGTTTAAAACCTCGACCAGCAAAAACAACAACTACAGATGAACAGAAACAATAGTCCAGTATTTAAAACAGAGGAAAAGCAGCAGAAACAGAGAGAGGTGACAGATAACAGGACACCAGGATCAGATGCTCCTGAAGAAGCTGACGAGACAAAATCAAACCAGAAAACATCCAAAACAAAAATCTGTCACTGAGAGACAACAGAAACTGATTTTTGTCTCTATGTACTTCCTCAAGAGTTTTAATGTGAAATAAGACCAGATGAACTGTTGTTGGTCCGGACTCTAAGGTTACCGACCCTGCAGGGTCGACTGACTTTAACGATTATTTCAGCCCTGAGACAAGAGAAGGTGTAGGTGAGCAGGTCATTTATGCTTGAATCCAACACTCGGCTCGACTCAGATGAGATCTGAAAGGGAAACTTTCAGCAGCTGATTGTCCTGGTTCTGAACAAGCTGCTCTCTCGAATGATTCAAAGGTTGGAGACTCTTTATAAATAATATTAAATCAGTCAGTGAGTCCAGATTCTGTAACCTTTGACCTCAGGTCAGGACAAACCTTCAGAGCTCTGATCTGCAGCGCATCGTTAACTCTTTCATTTCCAGATAAGAACAACAACAAAGACACTTTTCAGAGAGGACATGTTAATAACTCAAACACTGATTTCCAATAATAAACAATTTCTTTAACATCATCATCCTCAGCTTCACTCAACCTGAAGCCTTTCAGCTCATCTCTCTGCTTCACCTCTGTGGTGAGGAGAAAACTCTTCCCTTGGAGTAAAACCAGCCTCCAACATGAGGCAGGAGGTGTCTGACAGAGAGGCTGAGTCTCAGAGGAGGCCGAAGCTCAGCACATCCTCAGAGAGCCGAGGATTAAACACTGGAGTCGTTAACCACGAGGACGCCTCCGAACCGCCACAGTCTGCAGACAAACCATCAAAGACCAGAAGCAGCTCCTACCTTCCTGCACCGCCTGGAACGGGTTGTTGGGCTCGATGAGTTTAATGGAGTGAGTGATCTTCTCGCTGTGCAGGATGTCGTCGCTCAGACTGAGGTCCGACACGGCCAGCTGAAACACCTTATTGTCCCGCACGGCGTTCTCCTCGAAAATCGCACCTGGACAGGTAGAGGACACAAACAAGGAATAAAACGGAATAATTACTGCAGAAAATGAGTTCCAGCAGCAGCGTCACAAAACTGTTTTCATTCTGAAGAATCCAGGCGCTAAATTACAGCCTGTCACACTTTCACCTCAGAGAAATAAATCAAAGACTCCGTTTTCCCTGAAAATAAGATTCAAGGAGCCACAGCAATCTTCTGCTAAAGAGCAAAACAACCATGAGGTCTTTCTAATAAATGTCAGTTACACAGCAAAGATGTAAAGAAAACAAACGGAGAGGAGACGTCTGAAACATTTACATTATTATACGTGTCTGCCAGTTTCAGTTAAAAACATTTCCTGCGACCGTAAAGGATCCAACAGGACGTAAGATTTTAACCTCTAAATGCTGAGAAAACAACATTTATTCAAGCTTTCATGCACATTTCCAACATTTTTAACAGAACACATTTAAAATAAAAAGTTCTTTAACGTTTTAATCTGCTGAGATGAAACAAGTGTTAAATCTCTTCTTTAAAAGCTCCGTCCTGATGATCGGTTTATTTTCTGCTTCTTTGTTTCCATCATTCAGTCAAGCTGCTTTTCTGCTTCAAGCATCTTTGAGCTGAAAGGTTTTATCACTTTTTGCCAACAGAAATGTGACACAGCTGCTTCATTTAAACAATTATTATGGGATGTTGTGATTAAAAACCGTAGAACAGGAGGAGGTCGTCCGACAGAAACAGGTGGAAATAAAATAAAAATTAAAGAAATGTTCTGGGAATATTTCAGACTCCTCTGTGGCTGGATTGTCAGAGAGACGGATTCAGCAAAGAGAAGATATTTTATTTTATTATTATTTTATTCTGGCTGTTTGAAACGTGCAGTTAAATAAAGAGTTTCATTCACTTTTAAGACCCTTTAAGACTTGTTGTCATCATCATCAAGACTCATAACTCTTAACTTTATCACCCTTTCAAAACTCTGTATTTATAGACATTAATTCAACCCATCAGATGATAAACGTCACCAGCTGATGGTGCTGTTTGGGTTCAACACAACATAAATGAGTCAGACTTTTCCAGGTCTGAGAGAAGCACAAAATAAGATTAAAAGTCTTTATTTAGTTAGTTTTTATGTGTTTTTACAGCCCAGCATCTTAAGGTGAAGTTCAACCCTAACCCTGGGCTGTTCACTTCTCTTTCAGCTCTTTTTAAAGAGATTTTATTTCAAGTCTGAAGAGTTTTTGATAAATAAAACTGTTTATCCAGGTCGACCTGAATCTGTTATAACTCTTATCAGCTGTCAAATTAAAGGCTTTTCAAGCCAAATGTATCCAGTTCAACTGTTTTCTGCTGCTGCCTTTAAATAAGAATAAACTGGTTTGTTTGTTTTTCAGCACATTTAAGTCCCTTTGTTAAACATGTTGGCTGAATAAAGCTTCCTGCTGCAGTTAATTAATTAGCTCTTCATTAGCATCAGCTGCGGAAATTAGCATCAGCAGCTAACAGTAGCTGCTTTTCAGCTAAACTAACCAACAGTTTAATAAATGGTTAAACTGTTCAGTCGTTTGCAAACAAATTGGAACAAATATTAATACTTTTTAGCTGAAAACAAACCTTTGAACTTCCGTCCAGCTCGGTCCCTTTAAACGTGTCCGATAATCCAAACACCTCGCTCCTCCGAGTCACAGCGAGAACAGAAACAGCAGAGAAAACGGTACAGAAAGGTCCAAACCACCACAAACCGAACCAGCTACCTGACAGACGTTTCAGCTGCCCGCCTGATGCAGACCTGTGATTGGCTGATGGGGCACTGAGTGACAGGCATCTCAACCAATCAGCAGCTGCGCTTTGAATCCACTCAGATGGAACCAAAAACTTCCTCGGAGCAGATAAACACACGAGGAATTTAAGAAATATCCTTTAAAACCACCGGATATCTATATATCTATAGGGATTAATTTAGACTTTCCTAAAAACAAAACAAAGTTGAGCTCCAGCATCTCACCTTTTCCTGCAGGTATGTGGGAGGGAGCACACTGACTTCCTGTGTGGCTGTGTGCCACACTCCCTGCGCAGGCGCAAAGAAACAGGCTCCACCCACCTTACGTCAATGAGGCTCCACCCACCCTTCATCAAACAGGCTCCACCCACCCTGTATCAAACAGGCCACACCCACTCTGAACTGCTGGAAGTAGCCATGTTGAAGTCTCTTTTACTTTCCTTCCATCTGCTGTTAGTTTTGTTAGTTTAGAATCGTTCAAACTGTTCAGTATTTAATATTTTAGGACTAATATTAGAGTTAGAGCCTCTCACACAATAAAAGCAATAAAACAACGAGTTTTCCTGAATGTTGAAAATCGAAATGATGTGATTATAAAAACAAGTTTTATGAAGTTTAAATAAATTGTTGACAAAGGAAACTAAACAGTTTTCCTGTTGATTCAGTTTTAGACAGAATTAAAACAATTAGAACAGCAGATAATTGGACCTGATGGTTTGTTGTGATTCTGAACAAAATATTTAAATGTTTTCCTTTTTAAACAGTCCTCAGTGGTTGAAATGATGTGTGTTGTTAATTCAAACAGCTACAGGGAGAATCTGATGAGGAAGCAGACGTAGAGTCAGACGAGGACTGACAGGGACAGAAAGACACCATCTGATGGAAACCTGTCCTCGGAGTGAGCCTTGGGTTTGTCCAGCTGCTGCAGAGGTTCAGATGATCATGGCTGTGGGTTTGAAGGTGCAGTGAGGAGGAGGGGGAGTCTGTTAGCTCAGGATCAAACCTCCGTAACCCAGGATCCTCACAGACAGATAAATGATGAGGTGATGATGAAGACGTTTGGTCACTAAGAACAACAAAGGGCTGATAATGTCTTTTGTCTCTTCTCTTTAGTACTCAAAAGAATGAAAGGGTTAAAAGAAGTCAGTATCTTAATCATATTTATCAGAACATTTCCTCACAAATAAAATGAGTCTTAATTCAAACTTTAACTTATTATTTGAAAACAGCTCTGATGATGTGAAGAGAAGGAAATGTGACCTCTTTTAGAAACTAAACTTCATTCTGTTAAATATTCAGACCTGCAGAGTCAAAGTGTGTTGAATTAAATCCAATCAGTTCTAATTCAGAGAATAAAAACAAACTCTGCATCCTGCAGGCTGCAGGCTGCCACAGCAGGACTTCACCTTTAAGAATGTTTAAAATAAATAAAAATCTTGACTTTGCTCTGCCGTCTCTGATTACTGCGGGGCTCGTTAATCGACAGAAACAGTCGATGGGATTGGACGTACTGGGCTTCGTCCTTTTCATCGCCCGCATGCAGGAAAATCCATTCCTATTAGGAGCTTAATCATCGCTAATACAAGAGGTGCTATTTATCTTCTCGTGCTGCCCAGGTGGTAAATCAGTGGTGGGAATAAAACCCATGTTCAGGAACAACACAAGCTTTTAGTTTCGGCTCCAAACATGAAATATAATCACTCAGATCTGTTTCCTGAAGTCTGAGCAAAGAAACAAACATGGTGTCGATTCTCTGTGAGCCACGACATGGCAAACTACCAGCTGGACCTTCATCTGTCTGTGAGCCAGGCAAACAACGACCCTAATGACCCTCCGCAGGGAGGGAAGGGAGATTAATCTGCACTTGAGTTTAACTTACCCTCCTGCAGCTTGAAGCTTGGAACTCCAGATTCTCCAGTTTGGATAGAACAGAAGTCTGGTTGTTTTGTTTTATTTGGATTATTTTTTTCAGATTTGAAGAAGAGGAGAATTTGAATCCAGACTGTATGTTTGATATTTTCTTCTTTAATTGTAATTATTAAAAGCTTGTAAGTGTCGTCCTGCAGCTGGCAGCAGAAACCCATAAGAACCTGAGAATATTTGCTCCCTGTGAGAGTCGCAGCCTCCTGAAAGCCCCTCGGAGATGAATCGGTGCAGAGTTTATGGTCCCAGATCTTAGGAGCTGCTAAATCTCTGCCCTCCCTGGGTTCACAGCCAACTGGAGCTTTGGGACACAGAATCGGGTTCTGCTGGTTGATCAGCTGCCAGAGTGAGAAGGAGGGCTGATAAACACAACAGCTCCACTGCATTGTTTACGCTGCAGAGGGAAATAAATTGCATCTGGCTGCCGGCTGCTGAGAACTTCCCACCTTGAATGTGAGGCGGGGATGTTTGTGGAAAGGTCAGCCTCACAAATCACACCTTGGTTTGGTGACTTAAACAGGATTTCCACTTTTCTGTGCCCTTAATTAACTATTCAACTCATTCAGAAACAAATAATCTGACCTTAGAGATTGAAGCGTTTGTGTGCAGAAAATGTCAAGATTCTTAACGGCTCTCTTCCTGACTGTTGTTTGTGTTTCCCAGCTGCAGGAAGCTGCAGGAAGCTGCAGGAAGCTGTTGTCACAAAGCTCAGTATGAACTCTCCTGCTGGAACACCAAGCAGAAGTTTGGTTTCATCTCTAATTTACAGCCAAATGTTTCTGATGCACCAAAAACATGACGGAGCAGCCATTTTTGCTGCTGGACACTGATAAAACACTGGTCTCATCTGGAACAGGAACCTCTGGATGTATGCTGCAGAAACTGAGGAGCCTTGTTTATGTTACACAGAGTACGGGACGCTCAGGTGATCTTTAACTAAATAGTTAACTTTCATCTCCTCTCATCCCATTTTAACTTGAGCATCATTTCCAGGAGCCATAAATCAACCAATCAGCCTTTTGCATCCTTTCATCTGTGAATAATGTAAATAAATCTCCTTCATGGTTCCTTCTTTAAAAGTCTCAAGAAGCTCAAAAATCCAACGAGTGACAAGCATAAACCAAGCTAAGGCTAACATCTGAGCTAACCTAACGTCCAACATTATCCTTGTTTGTTTCTGCATTGAGATGCAGAAAGAATGTTTAAAATCAGGTGATGGCAGGTCAGGGACCTCTCCGGTTCTGAATGTTTGTCAGGATTGGATTTGAGAAGAAGCAGAGAGACAGCAGGAAGGGATCGATGCTGCTGTAAAGTAAAAATATGTGTTCTGGCGTGAAAAGCGTGTGAGCGCCGACATGATGCTGCTCAGCTGCTCGCTCGTTAAACTGAAGAGGTGTTTCACTTAATACGCTTCGCTGCCATGTTGTAACAACTGATAACCAGGAATAAAATTAAAAACACATTTAGAACCTCACATAAAAATTAAAAAGCCATTGGCTGATTTTTCTGAGCTGGAAGCTTCGGTTTGTTGAAAACAGCTGGAAAAAATCAAACACATGATTCACTTAAAAGATCCATCCACAAGTAAAACATGAGCTTTATTTACATCCTTAAAAATGCTCAGAGATGTTAAAATGTGTTCGTCTTTGACCTTTGACCTCTGACCTCTCTGAACCTGACTGTTTCTGTTTTAGTCTATTTGTTGTTTTTTTATCAAATAATTCTATAAAAACTGTTTATTCAGACACCGAAACAACCAGAGACCAATTCATCCATCCATCCATCCATCCATCCGTCCATCCATCCATCCATCCATCCATCCATCCATCCATCCGTCCATCCGTCC
>NC_051446.1:26593524-26597995 GCF_001649575.2 Kryptolebias marmoratus
CATCCATCCGTCCATCCGTCCATTCATCCATCCATCCATCCATCCATCCATCCATCCATGCATCCATCCATCCATGCATCCATCCATGCATCCATCCATCCATCATCCATCCATCCATCATCCATCCATGCATCCATCCATCCATGCATCCATGCATCAATCCATCCGTCCATCCATCCATCCGTCCATCCATCCATGCATCCATCCATCCATCCATGCATCCATCCAAGAAGATGGGTGGATGTTCTCAGAGGAAGATGAGTAAATGAAACCTGTCCTCTGTGGGTGGATGTGGATCAGGTTAAAGGATGAAGACCTGAAACAGGATTATTGATCGCTCGGAATGAGTCACTTAATAAACTGATCTATTCATCAACAAGCTCTTGATCTTAAACTAAATGACTTTATGCTTTGAAAACAATCTGTAAAACCTGATTTTACAGCCAGATTTCAAGAAGCTCCGTGTGAGAAGAAAACGTTGAGGCTTTCAGGAACCTGTTATTAGGTTTCCTTTCCTGTCCGTCTCGCTCTGCCCACACAGTCTGCTCACTACAGGTCTGTCTCTGCAGATCTGTCCCTGCTAATCAGAAGCAACACTAATGTTGCCTCTCTGAGTGTTTTAATGCTCCTGCAGGGTCAAACACCCTGCTACCTGCCACATTAGCTCAGTCTGCAGAGCTGTGCCGCTGTGCTGCGTTCAAGTGCTCGGCTGCTGTGTGCAGGCCGTGGAGGTGAACACTCGGGCCAAGCCTTCACTGAGGCATTGTGGGAAGCCTTCTGCGTTGTTCCCTAACCGGGTTAGTTTATCTTATTTAGCGGCGGGGCAAGAAGAGGCCGCAGCTGCTCATTTGCTTTGCCAGCCTCAACAGATTGGATTCCTGCAGTTCGAGCTCGCCTCTCCAGAACCGGCCGGCGAATAAGCAGCCTCTCCTTCTGCCGGCCGCTGCAGCCGAGTCGTAAATCATCCCTCGTCAGCTGCCTGGCTCGTGGGATGAGGTAATCTCTCCTCCTCTGGCTCTTTATAAAAAGTGACTTGTTATCCGTTTGGCCTGAGGGGCGTTCAGGGGACCTTCAGACCTGGAAAACTGCCCACAGGGGACATGGAGAGCTACAGAACCTGCTTCACTTTACTGCTGGATAACTCCCATATTCAGTGGATCTGTCACAGTTTGGTAAAGATTCAGAGGTTTGAAGAGGAGTTTCAGGCTCTGAACTTCCTGTGGTTCGTTGTTTGGGTTTTATGATGCAGTTACAATAAAAATCACTCTTAAGTCTCTAATTCCCCCCAGGCCGGTCCCTGCAGACCCCCACCAAACCCTGATAATCACATTTACAGGAGAAAGGAAAGCTTTGCTGAAGAGTTTAATCCTGAGTGTGAACATTGAGCTTTTAATGGAACCAAACGTCTTCTAGGTGGCAACTTCATGTATCCTAAGAATTAAAGCTGTCTGAACCAACCCTGAGATAAAATGCACTCATGAAACAGTCTCCATCCACTCATCTTGACCATAAATAATTGTACCCATTAATATTTGGTTAAATGTCCCTCAGCAGGTGTCTCCTGATGTCTCCTGGACCTCAGGCTGTTTGTCTCCAACAACAAGCTTCTGGCTGATGTCTGGAAGGTCACTAAGCTTCGGAGATCCAGGTTTTACCCGCCCATCTGCTGACCTGAGGTGAAGTTGAAGAATCTGGAGGTACTTTTATTATTCCAGTACACAACATGATGCTTCCCCCGCCATGCCTGACAGGTAGTGCAGTGTTCTCAGCTCTGAAAGCCTCACCTTGACTTCTTGTCTGATAAGATGCTGGATGTTTTCTGGTGACCCCGCTGGAGTCTTTTTTTTATTCACTGTGTAATTTGGTCAAATTGTGCCAAAGCCTCTTCTATTTATTTCCTAACAAGACGAAACAAAAATCAACAAAACTCCAACCAAGACAGATATCCTCAAACCTTTTTAGTTTCAATTAAGCTTTTCAAAACGTGGTGTGGAGGAAGAATTTCTTCAGACTAATCTAGTTTTTCCAAATAAGTTTTTTTATGCCTGATCTAAGTTTTCAAATGTTCAGAAAATGGACCTTTTCTGTTGATAAATGTTTGGATGCATGTAAGAGCCCAGAACTTATAAGTTTGTTTTCTTCCTCTGTTAATGTTCTCACAAACCTCCTGAACTGAGAACGTTTATATCTGATCTTTAATTAAAAGCAGAACCGAAGTGGAGTCTGTTTGTTTCTGATGTTCGTTGACCTTTGCTGTCCTTCCAGGCACAAATAAAACCTACAGCAGCAGCATTTTGTTGTTTTTTACTCGCTTTGTGAACGTTAGACCAAAGAACGAAGAATGGAGCTAATTAGAGAAAGCAGCTGCTGCTCTGATCCAAACAGATGAAAATTTGCCGACTCTTGGAGCCTGACCGGATTCTGCTGCGCTGATGAACGCAGCGAACTGGGTCAGGGGTTGACCGAAGGTCCAGCTCCCACCTTTTCTTATGTATCAGCTCTTTTACCCATCAGAACCGCTCTCTCTCTCTCACACACACACACACACACACACTGATCCTCCACTGGGAGCAGAGAGGAGAGGACAAACAAACCGGGACATGTCACTGATGATCAGCAGCACGACTGCAGCAGACAGATGTTTGGGTGAGGGGGGGTGAGGGGGGCGGGTTCAGGGCCGGGGCTGAAACACTGTCACATCTGATCTGGGTTCAGCTGTGTTCTGCTGCCAAGTCAGTCAGGATGTCAGCAGGCTGAAAGGAAACAACAGAGTCCCTGAACGCAGCCGAGGCTCCGCCTACTCACCAGATATTTTAAAATGGAGATTTCCTGCTGAGAAGCCCCTCCCACCAACACACAAACAAGGTTTTTGATGAGAAAAACCAGCGACGGTATCTACAGCTGAAGGAAACATCTCTGTCTCACTCCGTGGAACAAACTGAAGTTAAATCAGCTCGTTTGAAGACACCGCCATGTTGTCGTTTCAGGAATTAGGGCTGAAAGCTCCGCCTACTCCCCCAGAAACTGTCATGGTGTCACATGACTAAAAGAATCAGAACAAACATCAGCAGGTAAGAAGTATGTGAATCAGCAGCTGAATAAAGTGATCTGACGTGTATTTTATTTATTTATTATTTAAGAAAATGTCCCATTATTTTACATGGAAGGGGCGGGGCCTAAAACCATCCTGGGTCCAGCCACCAGGGGGCGCTGCTTTTGTTTCAGCTTCAGTTCCAGGTTCTGTTCATGTGTTCAGGTTTATGTCTGATAAATTCATCCTTTTAATGAGTTTGTGGCCCAGAAACTAAAACAATCGTTTTTCTCCTGATCCTGTCGATGTGATGAAAGATTAAAAATAACTTTCAGTTTAAATCAGTAAAAGTCTGCTCCAAAGTTAGAAGTCAGGATGTCTGCAGAGCAATCATCTCTTTATGAATAAATTCAACTATCCTTACAAAGTACTTATAATAAATAACACTTATAGTTTTAGGGTAATTCCTTAGAAACAAATATTTTTCTATAACTATAATATTTTCATAGTAAATTAGTTAATTTGGTATAAATTAAAACAACAAAAATAAAAGTTATAAATTATTTGGGGGATTTAGGTTATTTTTATTTTTTATCTGTTGCTGTTATTTGATTTTTAACATAAAGTTTTATTTTAGTGTATCAGATCAGATCAATGAATCAAATAAATTCAATGAATTCAGACTTTGAGCTTTCAAAAATATATAAATACTTAAAGTCAAATAAATATAACAGTCCTGATAAATGTACACAAAGACGAGCAGTCAGGGAAAATATCTTGTCTAAGAAATGATTAAAAATAAAAACAAAAACAAGGTTTCAGCCGAGCGACAACAAACATGAAAACAAAGATGGCTGCAGCTCACACAGACAGACGGCAACAACTGTCCTCATCCCTTCATCTGTTCATCCCTTCATCACTTCATCCCTTCACCAGTTCCAGGCAACCTGAAATATCTGGGCATGAATCCCAGATAAAGGAATGAAACGTCTAACTTAGAGTTTCTCACAGAAACAAAAACATGTTCTCCCTCAGAGTCCGGAAGCTAAAGACTCAAAGAACCAAACGTTTGGTTCATTTGTTTATAGATCCTGTGTTCTTCGTCTGTTTTTAGTCGTCATACGAGCTGCCGTTCATCAGTCCAAACCCACTCCACATCCTTCTAAACCTGAATAATCCAGATTATTCACAAACGGTTCCTTTCATAGCTGTGAGAAACGGCCGTGCGTGCAGGAACTGAAGTCTCTGAAACTGAGAAACACGTTCAGAGGTTCCTTCAGGTTCCTTCAGCCTTCATGTTCCTTCAGCCTGCAGGTTCCTTCAGGCTGCAGGTTCCTTCAGGCTGCAGGTTCCTTCAGCCTGCAGGTTCCTTAAGCCTGTAGGTTCCTTCAGGCTGCAGGTTCCTTCAGCCTGTAGGTTCCTTCAGCCTGCAGGTTCCTT
>NC_051446.1:26599863-26603817 GCF_001649575.2 Kryptolebias marmoratus
CAGGTTCCTTCAGCCTGCAGGTTCCTTAAGCCTGTAGGTTCCTTCAGCCTTCATGTTCCTTCAGCCTGCAGGTTCCTTAAGCCTGTAGGTTCCTTCAGCCTGCAGGTTCCTTAAGCCTGTAGGTTCCTTCAGCCTGCAGGTTCCTTCAAGCTGACCAGTTCAGGCAGCTGCCTGTTCACCCCCAATAATCCCACATCACTGTTCTGTGTTGTTCCAGCAGAACTCTGATATCATCCGTCTCTTCCTGCATCTAATCCCAGCTGGAATCGTTGGAGATTATCTGCACTTTTCTTCTGTTCTCACCGACATGAAGAAGGAACTTCCACCAAACGTGATGCATCCAGTGAACCTGCAGGAGAGGAACCAGATGTTCTCCTCATGTTCTCAGCACTTCAGTCAGCAGGAGGTTCTGAGGCTCAGCTCCACCTGTTCTCAAAGATTTCTTTGTTCCTTTAATCCTGGATGTTTAGATGGAACAACCAAAGTGTTGTTGAACCTTTGTTCTACATCTACACTTTAGTTTAGTCTAAAGTTTAGAGTTCCGGCTCATTGTTCCTGTTAGAATATCCAGATGTTTCTGGAGGCTCGGCTTCAGTTTTTACATTTCAACACGCAGCTCTGGAGGTTCTCCTCGTCCTGCCTGAGTTCAGTCCATCTGCTGCTGGACCTCTGTAGAGTTTGTAGGAGTGAGGATGACTCTGCAGCCTTCCTCCTCCTCCTCAGGCCACCGCAGTGCTGCCCCCAGCCCAGGATGGAGCTCTGAGCTGCAGGATATCTCAGATCTGGAGATCTGGAACCAACCACATCAGGACTTTAAAAAGCCTCTAAGCTGAAATTTTCAAGTTTAAATGTTATCAGAAGCTCTCCTCCTTTTTGCCTGAAAACCAGTGATCTGATTCTGGTTCTAATCAGAACCGAGCCGCAGAGGGGCTCTCCCTCTCTCTCTCCGGCCTGCTGGTTCCTCTCAGTCTGAACAGTCTCCGTTTGTCCCCCTCTGGAGTTGATTAACATTTCACTCACGTCCAATTCAAAGTTCACGCTTATAGATGAGGGGAGAGGGGGAGGGGGAGGGGGGAGGAGGAGGATGGATGAAGTGAAACCCTCCAAACACCCACGGAGGGACCGGATTCTGTCACCAGCTGCAGGTTTTCTGCGTGGAAATGAGAAAATGCACCGATGTGAGCTGTCCGAAGGCAGGGATGGATGGATGGATGGATGGATGGATGGATGGATGGATGGATGGATGGATGGATGGATGGCGCAGCACTTTGCGGGGCGCTCTGAACGCAACAGCCTGCATCTCTCCTGCGCGGATCAGAATCGTAATCTGATGTCAGTAAGTCATTTTCTTTATCCACACATTTAAAACGCAGCGCGTGCACGTTAACTTTACCACTTGAGACGCACACATCAGTTGATGCTCCTCCACCCAGCAGCCCGAAGCTCTGCACAGAAAAGCAGGGGAATCAAACAGCTCCTTACCGATGTGGATGATGGAGTCTGCGCTCGCGGTGTTGCATTGCAATATCCACAGGGAGTGAAAGACCAAAATCAGCATTTCCATCTCCAGTTTGAGCCAAAGAGGCGCATCCACGGATCCACCGCGCCGAGTCTGTCCTCACTGACTGAAGAGCTGAATCTGAGGCAGGCGGCGGCGCGTAAAGGCGGCAGCGGCAAAGAGTTGGAACCTCCACCCGCGGACAAAAACACCAACTAAATCCCACAGATGAAAGTGTTGGCCGGAGTCTGAAGGAGGAAGGAGGGCGGGAAGCTTCCAGGGCTCCGGAGAGAAGAGAGAGGGAGAGGGGGGAGGCTGAGATCCGAGCAGCTCCGACTCTACCTCCGAGTCTGAGACATCACACACTGCAAACTGCGGAGGAGCAGGAGGGACGCGCGCTCCCTCCCTCCCTCCATCCTTCTCTCTCCTCTCCTCCGACCCACGTGACTGCAGAGCATCTATCTGCGCGCTGGAAGCCGGACCGGAGGAAAGAGAGGCGGGATGGAGATGGAGAGAGATGGAGGGATGGAGGGACGGCAGCCGGAGTGCGAGCTGAGCCGCGCGGAGCTTTTCCCGCCCCGGGGGTCCGGGGGTTCGTCGGTAGGTCTGAGGGGGGTGGTTCGGAGGCAGAAGAACCGGGCCGGCTTTCGGTACCGGGGATGAACTTGGCTTTAGAGGGAGGATTCTGTCGGTGCACCGCTCCTCCGCTCGCGCCTGTCACTCCAGTGTTTGCGCGTAAATCTGTCTTTTTGTGAATTGAATTCGGTTTATTTTCTCCGGTGATTCAGAGGCTGGAAGCTGCCTGACAGCTGGAGACAGAAACTCAACAATAAATTCTTTTTGTTGGGTTTTTTGGAGGAGAGCTGCGGAGACATCCGCCGGAACCTTGGAGAGATTTTTGGTTACGCGCTGCGCACGAACCGGATCCAGGCTTCATGTTGGACCTTACCCCCCATCTGTGTCCTCATTTAACTCACGCGACAGGTTCGGCTCGTGTCAAAGTGAGGAAACAAGGCGGCGCAGGGAGCGAGGGAGGGAGGTGGGGCTCTTTGGTCGGATTGTGCGTAAAATCTGCTCCGCTGCGCAACAGGGCTGTCCAGAAACCCGCGGAGGACCGGAGGGGGGGGGGTTCACAGAGACGCTGAGGAAGAGGAGAAGGAGGAAGGAGTCTGGGTTTCAGGAGCCTGAAGATGGCAGTGAGATGTTTTCCTGCGGAGCTTCGGTTTCTCCCTCTGTGGTCTCACCCGTCCTGTCCCTGTCCCTGTCCCTGTCCCTGTCCCCGTCCCTGTCTCTCTGTGTGTCTTCTGCAGATTCAAGCCTCTGACTGATAAGGTGCACGTGACGTCACTGACATGTCGCGTGATGTCACTCCAGGTGCGGCGGATGAGGATTTCTGCTCCTGGTTTTACAATTAAAGGATATTTCTTGTGACTGAAAGTGTTTCAGAAATGTCTTTTAATTGTTTGGCCAGGTGTGGTTCTGCTGGAGGTTCTGCTGAAGGTTCTGCTGAAGGTTCTGATGGAGGTTTCAGCGCCAGGAGGAACCTCTGGATCCTGTTTTTGTATCTTTCAGTTTTCTGTTTTTAACAAATGTTTCTTTTATTCTTTTATTTGTGGTTGAAAACCTGAAACTTTTACCAGATTAGATCATAAAAAGCTGCTTTTTGTTTTTTCCAACAACCCGAGAAACCTTCAAACGAAACATTTAGTTCATGAAGTGGAACTGTTCTCTGCAGATGATCAGTAAATCTTTTCATCTTTTGTAGAAGCTGCTCATCTTCCTCAGATTTTACAATAAGTCAGGTTTGATATTTTAAAACATTATTTCATTAAATTCTGTTCTTTTGTTGTGATTTATGGTAAAAACTGAACAAGAAGACAGGCAGGGTGCTGTTTGTTTGTTTGTTTGTTTGTTTGTTTTTGAAGCAGCAGCAGTAAAATGATGAATGTTTGTTTTCTTACAGTTAATTCTTATATCAGCATTTATTAAAAACATATCTCAGTTCTTTGTCATTTTGGGGCTGAATTCTTCTTATTTTTAATGAACAAATGGATTCCTTCTGTTTCTTCTTCTTTTATTTTGGAGTTTAAAGACTTTAAAGATGTTCTCCGTCTGAAACCAGGAAACAAACCTTCCAGGATCAGAAACAACATCTGCTTGTTCCTTTTGTCTCAACACCAGATTCTTTAACAGGAAACTAAAATCAAGTATTTCAGTCCAGAAGCTGCTTCCTTTTCTCACTAATTGAAAGTTTTCAGCAGTTTCCTTCTTTAAACATTTTACAGAACAGAGAAGATGAACCGGAGGTTCTGAGGATCTTTGACCTTTGACCCAGTGAAGCCTTCAGCCAGCACCGGTTCAACTGGATCAGAACCCCGAGGCCGGTTCTGTGGTGGAACATGACGGAACCCCGAGGCCGGTTCTGTGGTGGAACATGACGGATCCCCGAGGCCGGT
>NC_051446.1:26605318-26606430 GCF_001649575.2 Kryptolebias marmoratus
GTGGAACATGACGGATCCCTGAGGCCGGTTCTGTGGTGGAACATGACGGATCCCTGAGGCCGGTTCTGTGGTGGAACATGACGGAACCCCGAGGCCGGTTCTGTGGTGGAACATGACGGATCCCTGAGGCCGGTTCTGTGGTGGAACGTCACACCTCCTGCTGGCAGCAGCCTGGTACTGCAGCCTGAGGAAGTTTAAACTAAACTTACAAACTTTTAGTTTTAGTCTTTAAATGAAGCTTTAAGCTGTGAATGAATTAATTTTTTCTTATCATTTTTTCAAATGATGCAGACGGTTTGTTGTCAGAAGGCTCTTTGAAAAAGCTTTAAAGAG
This sequence comes from Kryptolebias marmoratus, assembly GCF_001649575.2. Taxonomy (NCBI): domain Eukaryota; kingdom Metazoa; phylum Chordata; class Actinopteri; order Cyprinodontiformes; family Rivulidae; genus Kryptolebias; species Kryptolebias marmoratus. The sequence continues at coordinate 26,605,652 of NC_051446.1, forward strand.
ATCAGAAAAGCTGTGAAGTTGGACTCGATCAGCCAGCAGCTTCTGGAAATGATTCAGTCCCTAAACACAAAAAACAGCAACATGACCAACTAAACTAAATCTCCTCTCGTCTGATTGAAGATTTTTAGTTTATTTGCTCAGAAACAAACCTCAGAGCTGTGTCTGCCGGTGGGACGCAGGAAGTAATTTATTATTCAGGTGAGTCGCTCCGCTTCCTTCTTCTGCTGAAGCTTATAAATTATTGAGGCTTTTTTTGGAACAAAGAAAAGTTTCCTGCAGAACTCGATTCATAAAACAACAACCGGTGAAAAGATCTTCTAATATTTTTAATTCTTAAAGCTTTTTATCTCAGTTTTATTTGCTTTGAGTAATTATTACACAGAAACCGTCTTAGACTCATTTTAAATATTTATCTTATTTTTTATCTGTAACCATCTCCTCTGTCACTCCCTGACCTCAGACAGCAGAAGGTTCTGATGGTTCTCCAGGGTTGATGGAGGAAACATCAGTCCACCAGCAGAGAGACGCTCCGAGTGGAAGGAGGGTCACCACCAGGGGTCAGGGGTCAGGGGTCATCTGTAGGGTCCCAGAACAGGACCTCAGAGTCTGAGTCAAAGAATCTGAGGTAGAACCTCCAACCTCAGGTTCTGCAAAAACAAAGATCTGCAGACCGGGTTTAGATCCAAACAGGACCGGGTTTAGAGCTCCTAACAGGACCAAGTTTAGAGCTCCAAACAGGACCAGGTTTAGGGCTCTAACAGGACCGGGTTTAGAGCTCC
>NC_051446.1:26606530-26614677 GCF_001649575.2 Kryptolebias marmoratus
AGACAGACAGACAGACAGACAGACAGACAGGCAGGTGAAGACAGACAGACAGACAGACAGACAGACAGACAGACAGACAGACAGAACCGTACCATCCACAGCAGCCAGGCCTCCTGCGATCACCCTCTTGATGAAGATCCCAAAGTCTTCCCCGGTCAGCTCTCTGTAACCTCCGATCACTTTCACCCCTGAGAGAAGAGCTCTGATTGGTCAGGAATCCTTCACACTGAGCGGATTCCCTCTGAGGTCAGGGGTCAGACACTCACCCAGTCCCTTCTTACAGTCGGAGAACTCCAGCCTCTGGACGGCTCTGCTGATGCCGTGAGGGCCCATGATGGTCCTGGAGACGAACAGAAACCCGGCGGGATCAGAAACATGTCAGCATCCCGTCCCGAGCACAAAGCCTCTCTGTCCTCAGAGCGCCGCAGCCCTGAATAATCAAATCATCCCAGGATTTTGTTATTGTCCCCCTCCCCCCTGCAGCTGGCCACATGCAACCAATAATATCTGTCTCCTCCCGAACGGCTGAACCAGGACTGACCCGGATGTTAGGAGGCTCAGAATAATCAAAGGAACAAGCGGCGGTTCCTGCAGAGGGAGGGCAGATTAAAGATGTGTTTAACGTGATGTTCTGTCCCCCGGCTCGGTTTAACGAGGCAGCAGAACCACACGGTGTCACTCAGACCTATGAGTGTGATGTCAGCAGACACTGACTGGACTGACCCATCCTGGATTCAGAACAGGAACCTCACATCCAGAACCGGGCCACACATTCAGTCCTAAAGCTACACAAAGGTTCTGTATGTTCTGTGTGCAGGAGGAGCGGAACCAGCAGCGTCTTCTGATCCGTTCAGAAAGCAGCTCAGAACCAGAGCCCTCAGTCAGTATGTTCCCCATCTGCACCTGTTCCTGGTTTGTAATCACTCACCTGTGTCCAATTCCCCATCAGCCCCAGCCGATGTATTCTGTTCCTCTGCACCTCACCTCTGCTGGCTCCTTGTTGCTCATGCACACAGTCTGGGGCTCTTTGTTGCTTTCTTTGGGTTTGGCTGCCATGCCAGCATTTTGTTCTCTTTAAATAAATGTTTTAATTTCACCTTGAGCTCTTGGTGCCAGTTTGCATTTCCTGGGTCCATCTCGGCCACAAACCTGACACTCCTACGTTCAAAGTTAAAATGATTTTATTTAGATCCAACCATAGTTCACCAAAGTGCTTTACAGGGTAAAAAATGAAAAATCAACTTCAATAAAACAAAAAAACAAAGGTTTAGACGACAACAAATTAAGTAATAACGCTCTAAAAAGTTAATTTCTGATAAACCCTCCTTCCCACTTTGAATGAACCTCCATATTGGTTTGTGTGTGTGTGTGTGTGTGTGTGTGTGTGCGGGGGCGGGGTTCAGTTTTTCCTGTCTGAATATTTCCTTCAAACCTTTAAAAACTGTTTGACTTCTTCTGGAATACCAAAGAAATGTTTCCCTCAGAGATTCAGGATGATGTGTTTGAGTCCTGGTAAATCAGGGCGGCTCTCAGAACCGGTCTGCAGGCGCCGTGTGTGGTGAAAAGGATTATGGGAAGTGAAGTTGAGGTCACTTTGATCTCTCTGAAGAGGCTTAATTAGAAATAATAACATAATCCATCCTAAGGAGCAGCCACCAACCACGTTTCCTGCACAAAGATCCATGAACTCATGCATCTGTTTCACTTTCTGGAGACTGAAAATCAAACTGGACAAACTTTAAAAAACAAGCAAGAACTTCAAAATAAAATCTGATTTTTAAAAAATGAGTTTAGGATTTTCACTTGTTCCCAGTTATCCCTGAATGCAGCAGACTTTTGTTCCACAACAAATGTTTCATGAGACAGAACAGGAGCTGCAGAGCTGCTGAATAAACCAAAGCAGACCCAACATCCATCATCTTTCTGTTCTGAAGTCCAACAGGAAGTCAGAACTTCCTCTAAGCTGCAACAAAAACAGACTCTTATTTTGAAGAGACCCTCTGAGATTACAGTATTAGTAATAAATTAAGGCACAAATAAAGAAAAGAAGAGGACATTTGCAGAGGATTTAAATAGTCTGGAGGCTCATTAGCCTCAGCAGCTCTGAGAACTAAATAACTGGATCAGATCTGGTCTGGATTTAAACGGACCCATGAGGACAGATTCATTAGATCCGTTTGGATTCTTGAAGGAAATCTTTCTGACGTGCAGGGTGTTCTTAGTCCTGTGATTTCATCCTCTTCAGTCCCGAGTCAAACAGATTCCTCTTTTTAAATATTTTTAAAGCTGCAGCAGTTTTCTGAATCAAATACAAAAACAACAACCGTTTCCAACTGATGCCGACTGCTGGAACACGGAGCAGCAATTAAACTGAGCACTTAATGCCTGATAATCTGCACTACCTGACACAAATCATTACCATCACACAGCCGGGCCGAGGCCCACGGAGACACGGTGACACAACTCAGCACGAAGCGAAACGCATCAGGTTTTCAAACAACAGGCCCGGTTCACATGATTGGGCTTCAGGTGGGATCAAACTAAATCTGATATAAAAACCCACAGGTATAATTTAAAGTTTAAACACCTGATATCAATGTTTGTAGTTTTTTTAGAAGGTCAACAGAACGAATCCTGGGTGCTCCCCTGCAGGACGTGTTCAGGAATCAGGAATCAGGCAGGACGGACGGTTTGGTTAGTCTTTTCTGTCTTTTCAGCAGCTTGTGTATCAGTGTCTTTCTGCACCTGTTATTTTCTGTCTTTTTCAGTTTATTAGACTCTTAATGCTCCTGCTCGGTTTCCCTCAGCTCCTCTGTCTGGCCTTGTCACGCTCACCTGTCAGCAGTTTGTAATTTACTCACCTGCTTCCACTTGTTGAACAACCCTCTCAGTAGATTTAAGCTCCATGGTTTTACTCATTCATGGTCAGGTCCTTGTTTCCTGTTCTGTTTCTGTTGTTACACCTTTTCAAATGATACCTGCTGCTCTGCACCTTTAGGTACTCGACTGTCAGCAAACTTTACAGGCAGGTAAATTTCCCCCCTGCTGCCTCACACCTTCAACTCTGTCTCCTAAACTTTATCCTTCAAGCAGAAGATCCAGAAGTCTGCAGACCGGGACTTAACATGGAAACAAGAAAGTACACGATTAAAAACAAATTCAAGGCCCATTCCTGGAAGGAGGCTGAGGCTGTACCTTCCATCCTGAAGGTGTTAGAGCCCATGAAGGAGCTTCTCATGGTCAGTGGTGTCAAAGGCAGAACCAAGCCAGTGTTAGAAGTGGTATAAAGATCTTTCCTTACTTTAATTAAGGCAGTTTCAGCACAATAATGTCTCAACATCCTGACTGAAACTCATCACAGAGATCATTGCTCTTTAAATTTGTTTGAAAGTGATTTTTTTCAAGGATTTTAGATAAAGAGGGAAAGTAGTGCAGAAAAAAAGGTGTTTTTAGGAGGAAGAGGAGAGAGCTGCAGCTTCTGAGGATTACTGTTTGCATATTTAATCTCCTCCTGTCTGCTGCCGCCCGTATGCTGAAGTGTTGAATAAAACCATGAGTTTCCGTGCAGATTGATCCGTGAGCTGACAGATCGTCTGAGGTCACACAGCTCTCAGCTTTTCAGACTCATGCCAGAAAATAACTGATGTATTAAAGGAAACGCATTGTGCTCACAGGTGAAGGTTTCTAGTCTTTTTAGAGTTTGTTGCTCTGATTAAAGAGGTGCAACATTTATCTGCAAATACACATTCTGTCAACACTCGTCACACAACGCAGCAACGTGAGTGTTGTTCGGTTCAGAAAACAGCAACAAAGGTTTGCAGTCAGCTAATGTAGCGTTCTTTCCCAACAGTATGCTGTTTCTGAGAGAGAGCGGTCTTTAAACCTGAAAAATGATAAATATCAGGTCCTTGTTTGGCTAGCTGTTAGCCTAGCCTGGATGAACACTGAACTGCTCAAATATGGAAACATGGAAACACAAGTTCTGTTCCTTATTTATCACTGCTGTGATGATGGTAGTTTCAGTTGGTTTTAGCTTTTTTTGTCTCCCTTTTTAAATCCCATTTTTTCTTGGTTGGTTTCTGGTGGGTCCTAGTGTTCCCAGCTCTTTGTGTTCCTGTCTGCAGCTTGTTGCACACCTGCCTCCCATCTGTCAATCAGCCCAGCTGCTGCCACTCAGCAATCCCCAGCAGATACTGAACGCTCCCAGCTCAACTCAACTAAACTTTGTTTTCTCAGGGAGGCAAGAATAAGAACAAGGTTCGTTCTGGTCATTTCAGAATTCACAAGAAAGTCAAACTCAAACTTCCACGCCATCAGAAACTTCTCTGCACAACGGAGACCCCATGCTGATGTGTTGATGTGCTGCAAGAACTCCCAACCCAGGACGGAGAGAACAGCTGAGTTCTCTCAGCCCTGGGAGGGAGAACAGTATTCTGGGATCTTGTGGGGGATGGAGAGAGTTTTAGTTGTCACTTGGAGTTTGTTGTCCTCTGCGTTGCTCCTTTAAACTTGTTATTGCTCTTCTTTTACCTGTAGCAGGTGGGTGATGATGCTTTTGTTGGTGCCTGTGTGTGTTCTTAGGATGGATTTTAATAAAACTTTCAGAGAACAATTATTGGATGTAAGTTTTCAACTCATTAACTTTTGGAGTCAATCCAATTCAAGATGGCTGCCACAGCAAGCGAACACAAATGTCTACAATTCAGCCAGTTTTACAGGTTTGGTGTGGTAGTGGCTGAAAGTCCTCCCCATCACAGGAGCAGATTGTGAGCAGTTCTTTTCCAGGTCTGATCCGAACGGCTCCACCTGCATCATGTTTCACTGATCTTGGTCCAAAGGTTTCAGCTTCACCTTCTCTGGAGCCTGGAGGTCCTCAGGCTCCTCAGGCTCAGACGGGATGGGGGTTCCTGATGTTCTGGAGAGAATTCTGTCTGGAAGCTACACCTGACCTGCAGCAGAGACTGGTGAAGACAGCCCTCTGACTGATGGTTCTGATGGTTCTGATGAAGGAGCTCCTGTCTGAGGATCAGAACCTGAGCACAGATGAATCCACCTGACAGCAGCTTTAAGCTCAGTTTAAACCAGGAATCAGACCAGACCTGATCCTGTAAAAACCTGCTGAAGGAGGAGAGGACACGCGGGACAGGAATTCACATTAAAAACATGCGTGACCCAGAACCGCGCACACGCATCATGTGGACTTAAAGTCCGAGGCATCTGTCACTGAACAGGCGGGTAATCTGATCCACCTCTGAGTCCTGACCCACATGGAAGACAAAAACAAGGACCGGAGGGGTCCAGGGGGTCCAGGGGGGTCCGCGGAGTCCCCCTCTGCCTGTAATGATCAACAGGAAGGAAGGAAGGAGCGGACTCACCAGTACAGCAGAGACAACCCATCGAACCGCTCCGCGTCCTGAGGGAGGAATGGCATCGCACCTCGGTGTGTGAGAGCAGGGAAACTGTCCACACACACACACGTGCACGTGAGACGGATGAGAGGAGACAGCAGTGGCGGTTCAAACCGGGTCGGTGCACCGAGCGGACCGCAGAGGGATGGATGAGAATCCGGTCCGACAGGGAGACGCGCGCTTACCTTTAATCCATCCTGATACCCGTCAGTCTCACACACACGCGCGCGCGCACACACGCACACACGCACACACGCACACACACACCCACACACACACTCTCACACACACACACACGCAGAGGAAGACGCATGAAGAAGAAAAGCTGCACGAAGATTCTCCTAAATTAAGACTTTTTCCTGACACAAACATGCTGAGTCATGCTTAGGAGCTGTCAGGGGCCGTCTAATTACTGATCTGATCGATGGGCTGCTTTGGCAGAAAAACTTTATTTAAATTGGAATATACTGGATGATCAAGGCTGTATAATAACAGAGAAACACGATGAAACATTTTTCTCTCTTTATCACCTGCTGCTGCCATGCTTCTGTCTGTTAGCAAAATATCTCTTAAACCAGTGGACAAATTGAAACTCTCAGAAAGGAAGTACTGGATGAACATCTGCAGCTGATTAACTTGAGGGTCAATCTGATTCAAGATGGTCGCCTCAGCTAATCAAGCCGACACAAGAATGACTTGAATTCAGTGATGATTAGAAATACTGAGCTAACACTTGGTGTGGTAGTAGCTGAGAGTCACTACCAACTCATACTCTGAGCTCTAACAGATGTTTTCTGTAGGATCTGACCAACTCCATGAGGATGATCTCAGTTTAAAACATGAGTGAGGCATTAATTTAAAACCCGATGAGTCATAAATCTGACACATGAAGCAGAATGAGGGTGAGTCACTCAAAGGTTCACGACTGAAGCAACAGAAGCTGAAAAGTTTCCATCAAGAGTCTCAGAAATCCAAAATCTGCTGATTCCTGTAAACTTTCATTTAACTTTCCTCAAAGTCGACGGTCAAATGTTGACCTCAGAGGGCTTTACATGAACTTTGACCCTGAAGCACGCCAGGTGAAAACCACACATCTGTACAGCTTCAGAATTTACCTGCTGGAAACAGAACCAGGCAGGTAAAACAGTCCGCTAACAGCCAGACCTGAGCCACAATTATTTAATTACCATTTCCTTGGTGAACCATGATGTTCAGACCAGGACTAACATAAAGCAGGGTCTGAAACAGAAGGTCTGATCACAGATTAGAATCATAGAACAGGAACCACACAGGTTTCTGTTGGGTTGGTGACCTGCTGGGTTTGTGAAACATCTTGTGAAACGGATTCGTCACTCCGTGTTTTTACATGCTGTTCTTCCTCGAGTGAAGCAACAACAGGAACTTCCTCCGGTAAAAACTATAAATCCAGCAGAAAATTCTGCTTTTGCCTCCGTTTCTTCAGCGCTTCATGAATAAAAAGGCTGACAGGTGAGTCCTGGAGGAGAAACACTAACAGATCTTATTTCTGTTAAATAAAAAACATTTTCATGTTCGGTGAACTTTTTATAAATTTAGAAGAGTGTAAATGTGAGAAAATGCTCTGTTCTGTTTCTAATCAAAGCCTTAAAGTATTTGTTTTCATCTTTACATTTTAAATTAATACATGAGAAAATAATCTTACTGTTGCTTTTTTTTGGTTAAAAGAATCTTTTGAGATGTTCTGAAAGTCATTAAAGAACTGATGGATGTTTATTATTTCAAACTGAAAAGTTATTCTTTGCTGAGACTTTTTTCTTTGTTTTAACACAGACTTGTTGCAACAGAGAAAAGCAGAAGAGGACAAAAGAGGAAGTTGGGGTTTCCTGAATTTCTAAACTTTCTTTAGTTTGATGACACCAGATTTCCTCCATATTCCTTTACAACCACAGCTATTTTTATTCTAACTCATAAAAATAATCTTGTCCTTTCTGTGAAAATGGCCCCAGAAGGCAACTTTACCACAGTTTCCACCCTGATGCCCCCAGCTCCTGGTGGAGGTGGGGGCTGCCCCCCGGTGGGCATCCAGCTGGAGGGTGTGATCATGCCTCCGGTCCTCATCGTGGACGTCATCCTGGGGCTGCTGGGAAATCTGATGGCCCTGTGGATCTTCTGCTTCAAACTGAAGGCCTGGAACCCCAACGCCCTGTTCCTCTTCAACCTGGTCATCGCTGACTTCCTGGCTCTGGTCAGCCTGCTGCTGAGGATCGATGCCTTGCTCAGGGGTCACTGGGTGTTCGGAGACGGCATGTGCCGGATCAACCTCTTCCTGATGTTTTCCAACCGGTCGGCCAGCATCGCACTCATGACCGTGGTGGCAATTTATCGTTACCTTAAGGTGAGGAAGGAGAGCGGCGTCCACGCTGACCTGAGAGTGACGCTAACGCTTCATCAGGTCCACCGAAGAGGAGACTCAACATCTCCACAGACGATGAAGTCCTCCTCCATCACTTCTAGGGCTGTAGGAAGCAGGACCTCTGTACCAGGTTCTACATGACCCAAATCGGACCTGAACAAAAACTGATTCCACCGAGTCATCATTTATTCAGCAGAACCTGGGTCCAGATCCTGACCCATCAGAACCTGGGTCCAGATCCTGACCCAACAGAACCTGGGTCCAGATCCTGACCCAACAGAACCTGGTTCCAGCTCCTGACCCAGCAGAACCTGGTTCCAGCTCCTGACCCAGCAGAACCTGGTTCC
>NC_051446.1:26614794-26620529 GCF_001649575.2 Kryptolebias marmoratus
TGACCCAGCAGAACCTCCTCCAGCAGCAGAACTCTCAGTGGGTTCCTGGTTGTGGAGGAGTTGTGGCCCACTCTTCTTTCCAACGTTGTTTCAGCTCTCTGAGGTTCTGGTTCTGGTTCTGGACCGTTCTGCTGTGTTTGGGATCATTGTCCTGTTTGTCACATCCGACTCCAGAATCAGCCCAAACCATCAGCCCTCCACCACCGTGCTGATAGCTGCAGTGCATTCTGGGTAAACATCTGTCCTCTGGTCTGGTTCTGGTCCAGAAGTCTTCTGGTTCCTTCAGATTAACCTGAGTCGAGCTGCCATGTTGAGGCTTTAACCTTTGACCTTTGACCTGCTAACTGAGGCCTGTAGAGTCTGAGCACTGCATGGTCTGACCTTCAGGGTGAATCTGCTAAGAGGATCAGCAGCTGTCTTTAATGTTTCCTCTTGAACTTTTTGTTGAATAAATAATGACTCGGTGGTTGAGTTTCCGTTCATTTGAGGTTAGTTGGCTCATCTTAGAACCTGGGAAATATCAGATCTGTTTTATTAGGTCCTGATACTGAAAACCCTGGACCTGAAGGAAGTGGCGTTTTGTCTGTAACCGGAGGTACATGCAGCAGTTGCAGAGGTGTTGATGCTCAATATGCTGCCTCACGATGTGTTGCTCTGCAAAGCTCGACATCTGGTCAGCATTTGAGTTGGAAATAATCCAGTTTTGTTGCTGATCAGGAACCAGTTTAAAAAGAGCAAGGTGAACTCAAACTCAGCACTACTCCTCAGTGTCTTCTTGTTCCAGGTGGTCCATCCTCACCATCGCTTCAACCAGATGACGAAGCGGCAGGCTGCGGTGGTGTCGGTGTTCGTCTGGCTGTTGGTGATCAGTCCTCGGGTCCCCATGCTGGCCTACAACCACATCAAAGGCAGAGGGGACAGGACCCAGTGCTTCTTCTTCACGTCCTACAAAGAGGCGTCCCGCGCCATTATCATCCTGGTGGGCATGCACCGCATCCTGACGGTGCTGGAGTTCATCTTCCCCATGGCCATGCTGCTCTTCTGCTCCATCCGGATCTCCAGCTTCCTGAAGCAGAGGCAGATGGGAAAACCTGGCAAAGTACGCAAGGCCATGCGAATGTGTGCCGCCATTGTGGTCGTCTTCATAGTGTGTTTCCTGCCCACCATGGTGACCACCATCGGTGTTTGGGTCATCAAGTCGTTCCGCCCGTGGGACTGCGCCGCCTTCTACACTTTCACCCAGCTCACCATCGTGTCTTTGGGTCTGAACTTCCTGAACTCAGCTCTGGACCCGGTGGTCTACGTCTTCTCCAGTTCCATGTTCAGGAAGGCCCTGCTGGGAGCGATGCCCCGCCCCCTGCGCTGCGGACAGGACGAAGACGAGAACGCAGCGTCTTCATCAGGACGTCAGTCCACCACCCAGCAGGAGCTGAAGTCCATCAGAGGCAGCGAGGCCATTTAAGAGCTGAAGGGACAGGCAGGCAAACTGCTTTTAGATTTCTGATTCGGTTCAAACTTCCACCAGATCTGGGAACAGTTTCACTTCTGATCTGCAGGTTAAATACATAATAAAACGTTTTCCAAAATGAAATATTTCCTAACAGATGAAATCTAAACAAGATCAGAGCCACTTAGTAAATTAAAGGCCTAGCATGTTGCCCTCAGAGAGTGTGTTGGGGATGACTCTCAGCTACAACCACACCGATCTTAGATCAAGATCTGTTAAATGGACTTATTTATATCCAGTTTTGTGTTTGCTAAGGTTGGTTAGCTGTAGTTAATAATGTCATTTGCTGTGTTTTGTACCACAGTCTTGTTGTTTAAATCCAGACAGATAAAATCTACTGGACTGACCTAAACCTGCTGACAGAATATTTCTGTCCGTTTATTTATTTGGTAACACAAAGTGTGTATGTGTGCATGTCTGTTAGCAAAATATCTCAGGAGCCACAGGACAGGTTTTAATGAAAGTCTCAGAAACTAAGTTTTAGATGTATGTCTCCAACTGATCATCTTTTGGAGTTGTTCTGATTCAAGATGGCTGCCACAGCTAACTGACCTGAGCAAACACAATAGTGGTTCTGATTGTCATCCTCAACACACTCTGAGCTCTAACAGATCAGACAGAATCTCACACCATTTTCAAGATTTCTCAACATACGATGATTAATGATATGCCATGGTGTTAGGTCTTGATTATGGGATGTATTGAAGAGTTTCCATCATGTTGTCAACACAACATCCAAGTCTGATCTGCGCAGCGTTAAACCCTGAACCCCTGATGTGCCTTCAGCGGAGTGAGAACGTGAAAGTTCTGTGTTTAGAAAGAGTAGAAAACAGAACAGAAGCAGTGGATGAGTGTGTGTGAATGAGACACGTGAAGAGCTGCAGGTCAAAGAGGAGCTGCTGGTTAAAGAGGAGCTGCTGGTTAAAGAGAAGCTGCAGTTTAAAGAGGAGCTGCACATCAAAGAGGAGCTGCAGGTCAAAGAGGAGCTGCTGGTTAAAGAGAAGCTGCAGGTCAAAGAGGAGCTGCTGGTTAAAGAGAAGCTGCAGTTTAAAGAGGAGCTGCAGGTCAAAGAGGAGCTGCAGGTCAAAGAGGAGCTGCTGGTTAAAGAGAAGCTGCAGTTTAAAGAGGAGCTGCACATCAAAGAGGAGCTGCAGGTCAAAGAGGAGCTGCTGGTTAAAGAGAAGCTGCAGGTCAAAGAGGAGCTGCTGGTTAAAGAGAAGCTGCAGTTTAAAGAGGAGCTGCAGGTCAAAGAGGAGCTGCAGGTCAAAGAGGAGCTGCTGGTTAAAGAGAAGCTGCAGTTTAAAGAGGAGCTGCACATCAAAGAGGAGCTGCAGGTCAAAGAGGAGCTGCTGGTTAAAGAGAAGCTGCAGGTCAAAGAGGAGCTGCTGGTTAAAGAGAAGCTGCAGTTTAAAGAGGAGCTGCAGGTCAAAGAGGAGCTGCAGGTCAAAGAGGAGCTGCTGGTTAAAGAGAAGCTGCAGTTTAAAGAGGAGCTGCACATCAAAGAGGAGCTGCAGGTCAAAGAGGAGCTGCTGGTTAAAGAGAAGCTGCAGGTCAAAGAGGAGCTGCTGGTTAAAGAGAAGCTGCAGTTTAAAGAGGAGCTGCAGGTCAAAGAGGAGCTGCAGGTCAAAGAGGAGCTGCTGGTTAAAGAGAAGCTGCAGTTTAAAGAGGAGCTGCACATCAAAGAGGAGCTGCAGGTCAAAGAGGAGCTGCTGGTTAAAGAGAAGCTGCAGGTCAAAGAGGAGCTGCTGGTTAAAGAGAAGCTGCAGTTTAAAGAGGAGCTGCAGGTCAAAGAGGAGCTGCAGGTCAAAGAGGAGCTGCTGGTTAAAGAGAAGCTGCAGTTTAAAGAGGAGCTGCACATCAAAGAGGAGCTGCAGGTCAAAGAGGAGCTGCTGGTTAAAGAGAAGCTGCAGGTCAAAGAGGAGCTGCTGGTTAAAGAGAAGCTGCAGTTTAAAGAGGAGCTGCAGGTCAAAGAGGAGCTGCAGGTCAAAGAGGAGCTGCTGGTTAAAGAGAAGCTGCAGTTTAAAGAGGAGCTGCACATCAAAGAGGAGCTGCAGGTCAAAGAGGAGCTGCTGGTTAAAGAGAAGCTGCAGGTCAAAGAGGAGCTGCTGGTTAAAGAGAAGCTGCAGTTTAAAGAGGAGCTGCAGGTCAAAGAGGAGCTGCAGGTCAACGAGGAGCTGCAGGTCAAAGAGGAGCTGCTGGTTAAAGAGAAGCTACAGGTTAAAGAGGAGCTGCTGTAGAACATTTTTCTGTTTCTAACCTCTGAAATGATCCGAATCCTTCCATCCAGCAGCTCTGCTGCCACACGTGTTAACTCTGCTGAATAAAAACAAAGTACACCTATCAGCAGTGATCTGTGTGTTTATCTGAGGAGAGAAAACAAGAAAGAAGTTGTTCTGGAAAAAGGTCTTACATGACATCAGACATGAACTCTGCTTTTAAATGTTTAATCCGACATCAATAACAAACTCTGAAGTTTGACATGTTGCAGTTTGTATGTGTGACCAGCAGGGGGCAGTGATTAACTGTCAGGGGGGAAAGTGAGCTTAAATGAGATCAAATTAACACAAATCTTCCTAAAAGTTGTGAATAAATAATTGAGCTGAACAGGTGAGTCTCGAGTTCTTTTAAAAACCTCCACCCTCAGCTGATCTCAGCTGATCTCAGGTCCTCAGGTGAGACGTCTCACCGTGGGTTTAGGTCCAATCAGGAGAACTTTTCCAGAGGAGCTGAGGGGATCTGAAGGCCTTATTAAAGTAAATCTGATAAACAGGTGAGATCAGGAGCACAAACAGCCTTCAAACCAATAAAATGATTCTACAACACACAGGAAGCCGACACAGAGACTTTCAAACAGGCGTGATGTGAGCTCTGGTTCTGGTTCTGCAGCTGAGTTCTGGATCAGCTGAGGGAAAGTCTTCTTGGGAAGACCAGATCAATCTGTGGCAGTCCTGTACCTGGACGGCAGACGTGGCTCCGATGGGATAGATGGTGTAAACTCCACTGGGTCGGCTGCTGTCCTGAACATAGAGGTCTCTGCAGTCCAGAGGGAGGACCAGATCTGAGCAGCTGCTCACCAGAGGAACCAGGAGGAAGACTGACAGCAGCTGCACAGGGACAGTCTTCAAACATGCAGAGTGGGAACATTTCTGTCATTTGTGGAGTCGGGAACACGGCGGCACAGCAAAGTCTGCAGCAGGCTCTCTGGAACGTTTCCAGCACTCAAGATTGTTTAGAAAACTAAAGTTCTGGTCTGAAGTTTGTCTGCATCACTTATCAGAGTATTTACAAGACTCTTCATAAATCTGGAACCAGAAAGGAAACTTAGCTGGAATTAAACTTACCTTCATTGTCAGAGTTCTGCTGCATAGGCAGAAATCCTGGGGAGGTCAGGACCCTTCAATCTTGGAAAAACAGAGATCGTCCCTCCACCCCCAACAAATCATTGGAGCAAACTTTATTTTAATCAATATAAAAACTGAAAGCATATCCACCATTTAAAGAATCTAAACCAGGGGTCTCCAGTCCTGGTCCTCAGGGCCTCCATCCTGCAGGTTTTCCTTGTTCCTCTGCTCCAACACACCTGATCTGAATCAATGGGTGATTAACAGGCTTCTGCAGAACATGAAGAGGTGATTTAACCTCTGAATCAGGTGTGTTGGAGCAGAGGAACAAGGAGAACCTGCAGGATGGAGACCCTGAGGACCAGGACTGGAGACCCCTGATCTAAACAATGCTTTTATGTCTTTTAAGAATGCTTAAGATTCACAAATACAGAAACAGTTTTTTTAAATGTGCACAAAAAGGACTTTGCTAGGCTCACAAATTGTCAAATGCACGTGCACAAATCNGCCTGCTGTGCACAGATCAGCTTGTCTGTGCACGTGGCTTTTGAAAGCTGGGCCATCTGAGCCCCAACAACAACTTAAAAGTCCCTGTGTAGGACACAGTGATGACACCTTAGAAAGAAATTAAACCAGTGAAACAAGGAAAAATGAGCTCAAATGTTGTTTTAGGGATCTAGAATAAGACTGAAGTGAAATGTGTTGACAACAATGTGTATCTATGAATTTATTGCCTTTTAAAAATGCATGGCAGTGAGATTCTAATAAATGAATCTAAAATATCTCAGTAACACTGAAAACCTAAACTACTACTAAACCTAAATTACACCTCAACTGTCAAAGATTATAGTTTTTAACCTCCGTGTGTTTGTTGTTTTACACACAGA
>NC_051446.1:26620629-26628453 GCF_001649575.2 Kryptolebias marmoratus
TTATGAGCTCTTTAAATAAAACCTCATGATTCTTTTTTAAATTAGCCTTCATCACCAGATTGTTAATGAAACCAAAAGTTGCCTTGGTTAACAATAAATCAACAAATTAATAAGCAATTAGCATAATTTCTAACAGAAACATGAAAATCATCAGTCAGGAGACCAACAAACTTATAACAAGAGGAAACAACCAAACACCAACCCCACAGTTACCTGGAATATGACAATATAATTCATGTAAAATGGAAATAAACTCGTTATCTAATTTAACAAAGAGTAAAGTTAAGATAAATTGTTGTCGAATGAATAAATGTTTCTGTATTATATTGCTGGATAATTAAAGCATAAGAGACTAAAATGTAGAAACTAAAATTTGTTGTTCCAGAAAACTAGTTTCCCTGAACTTCAGGGTTCTAATCTCATCTCGTTCAGAGGGTTATAATTAGGTAATGATGAGTTATTTCAAACATGAGCATCGTTTGATAATTGATGCTGTTAATAAGTTCTTTTAAACCTGTTTCTAATGGTGCTTTTACTGCATTAATACAGACAGAGACCCTATAATGAATCCTTTTGGTTTTCTTTACTTTTTATTCTAGTATCACCCAGTCTGCTCTCTACTACACTAACTCATTATCTGCTTCATTTACTGCTTATTTTAGTCAGAATATCTTTTTCTGATCTGAATCTCGTGGCATGGAGTTTACAGACGCAGGAACACGTAGCTGATTGTTGTCCAGATCTTGAAACATGGAAGAACTGGCTCAGAGAAGCTGGTATGGAAAGTGTGAATGTGACTCAGTTTGTCCCCTGAGACGATGTAATACGACAAAGTGCCTCCAGGATGATCCAGATACACTCCCAGGCAGGGGCAGCCAGTAGCAGGAAAAGGTTGTCTGTCTTCTTTCCCTTTTGTATCATGCTGTGGATAGAAAAATAGGTCTGGCTCCCACTTGTAGCCTAAAGACCAGCTCTTCTCACCCCATCCTATCAAAGTAAATGCAGTTTGTCCTTTCCTCTCTATTCCTTCATAGCAAACTCCTACAGCAACATCTGAACCTCTTTCAGTGTTCAGCTCCACCTCCCAGTAATGGCGCCCAGACAGCTTCTCTTTGCACAGAACCTGATATACTTTATCGAATCTCTGTGGGAGGTCAGGAAGTTGTTGGGCATCTCCATGTGTCGCTCTCTTGTTTCCATCACACACAGTGATTTGTGCATGAGCTGTATCTGGATCCAGGGTGAGATCAGCAGCATCTGAAGGACAGAAATACATCTGATCAGGATCATCTGTAGATCTCTTCATTCTGAAATGTATTTTTAGGAAATTATTCTGGTTCTGTCCATCTACAGCAGGGGTGTCCAATCCTGGTCCTCAGGGTCTCCATCCTGCATGTTTTCCTTGTTTCTCTGCTCCAACACACCTGATTCAGAGGTTAAATCATCTCTTCATGTTCGGCAGAAGCCTGTTAATCACCCATTGATTCAGATCAGGTGTGTTGGAGCAGAGGAACAAGGAAAACCTGCAGGATGGCCCTGAGGACCAGGACTGGAGACCCCTGATCTACAGTCAGACACTAAAGAAGAGCTGCAGCTCTGTTCGGTGCAGAAAATGGACCCTATGAGCAGCAAAAGTTACATCTGCCAGGTTTGTGATGTGTTATTATGGACAAAGATAAACCAGCACTACACATAAAAATACTTACACCAGATTAAATCTCCTCTGTTTGTTATTTTCTCCACATCAGGAACAGCTGGTTTTGAGAAATCCTCAATGAGCAACTTGCCGTTCCTGTATTGATAGATGGTTGCTCCTTTGATTTGCTCATTTGTAGAAACTCCTACAAGACATCTGTATCTGCTGTTGTTCTTCTTCAGAACTCTGGCAATATCGTCAAACATTTTGGCTTTTTGTCTCATTTTATCTATCACTTCTTCTGAAAAGTACCACAGGTCTTTAGATGATGGAACATCGATCTTTGTGCTTTTGAAATCCTCTGAATCCAGGTTGTCAAACATTTTCTGGAGGAAAGGATCTGTTGTTTCCAGGGAGGTGAAAACAAAGCAGAGAACTTCCTTATCAGGATCAAATACCTCACGGTTAAACTCCACCTCGTTTGTGATGACCTTTGCTCCCTCCATCATCTCTACACAGGTCTTGATGACAGTAACTTCTCTCTCCATGTTCTGCATCCACAGTTCTAATTTCTTTGTACTGAATGGGGATTTTTCCAAGTCATCGAAGAGCTTCATTATCTCCTTCTGATCCTCTTTTCCTGCTCTGATGGAGGGCAGTTTCTTTGACAGTGTTTTTCTGAGCTTGCTCGTGGTTTCAGCACACAGTTCTTTAAAATCTTTCAGTCTTTTCTGAATCTGAGGGAATGGATAGCCATCTTCCAGGCAGTCATCACATCTAATTGTCAGCTCATGAAAATCTTCCAGAGTATCTTGAACTCTTTTTACAAGGCTGGGACTGAGATCGGTCTTCAGCTCAGCGGAGAACTCATCCAAATACTTCAGCGGCATCATCCAGACCTTCAGTGGGACACTGTTTTCTTTGTTTTGTCCCAGTAGTTTTGGGAGGTTTCTGCATGTCTGAACTGCACTTTTAAATGTTGTAGGGTTGCTGTCAGGAATCAGGTCTCCGTAGAACTTGCAGGTAAATTTATTAGTAAAAGCTTTTTCTTCATCACTCAGCTTGAGGTCAACACTTCCTTCTACACTTAATCCTGGGATCTTATTGATCGCAGCTTGCATGTTGCCCTCAATCTCCTGAACATTGCTCGTATCTAACTTCTCACTGTCAAACACAAAGAAGGCATTTGCACCATAAAGGATGCCGGTGACAACGTGTGTGGCCAAACTCTTGTCCTTTTCTTTTAGTTGCAGAGTCTTCTTCATCTCATCAACAGTCATCATCAGCTGTTTGAAGACGGTGGTGGCTTTGTACTGAAGCGTCACTCGGCTCTGCTTGTGGGATTTCTTCTTATCATTCAGATAATTTCCAGATCCTCCAACTTCAACGAGGCCACTCATGAAACTGGCCTTCAGGGAGGCATTAACATCCAGCAGAGAAGATTTCTCTTCAGTGGAATCAGATGCAGTGATCTCAAAGTTACTGCTGTGTTGTTTACTTTCCTTAGTCTTTTCTTTAAGAGTTTTCTCATCCCACAGAGTGACACCTGTAAAACAGGAACTCAGATTATTAAAAGGAACAAAATGGTTTTCTAATATATGACCAAATGTGCATTTAATTTAGATGTTATATTGTAGTCTATGTTTTATATCTAAACACCCTTTGTAACTACTGTAACTTCTACATAGATCACATTAGTCACATTCATTAAAGCAGTTTGCAGGACAGGTAGTGTTAACCTTGACTTTGTTTTGAATCCACAGACTCTGTTAAGACTGAACCAGGTCAGAAAAGGCCAGGTGGAAGATCCTCTATGGATAAACTGTCCCCTCCATTCATAAACACACATTTTCCCTCAGATGACAGAGCCTTTTTTTAAATCACATTCACTGACCCTGACAGACCCTGTCTAACTGTACGGACTCACAGATGTGCCTCTGACCTCACAAACTCCTCCTTTGGACCTGATATAAACCGAGGTCTGGCCTTCACACACTGTCTCATGTGAAGCCTTTTTGTTGAACTGGACTAAAGGAGACCAAAGTTCTCTGAATTTGTCTTTTATACAATTATCTGCTAAGGGTACCAAGCAGAAGGTTCCTACTTGAGATTAAGAAAGTAAGTTACCACCTTTTTATTGTTAGATCGATACCAGTCGGTCGATTCATCCAGACTCAAGACCAACGCTGCTGACAGGTTTCCTCGGGTCAAGCTGTGAAATTCAACTAACAACTCAAGTTAACCCTTGACTGCTGCTATACCTTGTTTTGATGGGAGGGCGTGCCTGTATAACCTATGGACAAGGTGGTGAGTTCGTAGCTCTGGACCGACAGTAGGAACCTTGTTTTTTCTCATTAAACTAGATCTGATGCCATCTTGATATGCAACCTTGTCTTCACCTTAAAGTTATATTTTTCTATCCTTTTCCTCTGTTAGATTTGTCCTAAAGTAAAATTATGTGTTAAAGAGAGGTAAGTTAGTTACTCGACAGCTTTTTAAGGCTGTCTTAAAGCTTTTGCAGTATTAAAAGCTATCTTCTGCCTAGCTGCCACATGCTTACACGTCGAGGTTGTATTACACCCACAGAATCACTTGTTGAACCAGTTAAAACCAGTTCTGGCTACACATAGTAAAACTACTGACAACAAGTGAGACTGTGCTCGCCCTGTGTAATGGGCGGAGCCTAGACGCTGTATGAATCAACGCTTCCTTAGTTCCTGGCTTCTTGCTCTGCTTCATCCATAAGATGTTGTAGACAGAAGTCCCACCGCTGGTCTTTTACTAATTATCTGCCTTATTAGAATAAATAGTTAAACTCTAGTTATTTTGTTTAACTATATTTCCTTTTACTGTCACCTCCTGCTGCTCAGGATGGAGAATTGAATTGAACAGGTTTGACACAATCTGCTGGTTTCCTTAGATAGAAAACACTTTTACTGAAAAGGATTTTTTAAATTGTTTTATAATTCAGTTGGGTTGTATGTAGTTGGATTTAAATGTAGATCTGCTCTGAGACAACTTTTGTTACGGAGCTACAGAGTCCTGTATGAATGAACTAAAAGAAGTCCGCTCTCATAAGTATGGGTCTCGTCTTACCTGGGATGAGCTGATCTTTGCGAGCGTCGTACAGCATCCCTAAGGTGAAAGGTCGACTGAGAGCCGCCACCTGTGGTATATCTGAGGTCATGTTTCCTGCATCAACAAAAAACATTCATGACTTGAATCATTCCCAGAGGACGTTTGGGTTTAAATATACATTTAAAACGGTTAATTATCATGTGCGACCATAAAAGGCAAGTATTTAATCCACCTTTAAAGAGGCTTCCTAACTTTATTTATATTCTGCTTTCTCTGTTGACCTGAATGAGGCCTGGGCAGAAAAATGCATCCACACAAATTATTTATTAAAACAACTACCTCGGCTGTTAGAGTTACCAACAAACCTAACATGAAGAAAGGCCAGGAGGCAAACCTGTGACCTTCTAGCTGTGAGGCGACAGCTCTAACCACTGCACCACTGTGCCGCCCCCTGAGACAATATGTCACTAATAAAAGATCCTTTAAGTCCTTGTTTAAAAAAATGCTATAAACTATTAGTGAAAATGTCTGCTAGAAAGAATAACTTGACTGATTTTAATGAAACGTAATCGTGGGATGGATGTCTACAACCGGAGCCATTCTGACTCAACATAAACAAATCTAAGGGAGCAAAAAGACATATCCTGATCAGAAATAACACTCTCTGAGTTCCTGGTTAATATATTTGTTTTAGTTTAAAATAAACAGAAAAAGACAAAGTTTTACAGTAAATGAAATAAGTAAAGTAAAACATATATTTATCTCAGCGTATCTTCATAAAAAGTATGGTCGCTGGGAAAAAGAGGAAATAACTGAAAATAAATGTGTAAGAAGATTGTAATTTAATCTTTAGAGNGTTTTAAATAAAATTATATTTGTGCAGATTCTCAGTCATCCAGGCCCTTCAAATCCTAAAAGTTTCAAAAACAAAACAACTGGACTTTGTTTCTGTAGTTGAAGACATTTGGCTTCTCATCCGAGGACTTTTATCAGGTCATAAGAAAAATGTGGAGTTCTCCGTTAGAACGAGCAGAAATCACTCAAAGGTTCCTCGTCTCTGGTTCCTCCTGAGGATCTTCTACGACAGGTTTGTTAAATTCATTAAAATCCTCGGATGAGAAGCTAAATGTCTTCAACTGCAGAAACAAAGTCCAGCTGTCTTGTCCTTGAAACTCTTACAGTTTGTAGTTAAAAATGTGAATTTCATGGCTAAACTAAGCTTATTATTAATTTATTACTTTTACAAAGTTCTTTCAAACATTGACAGCCATCAGCCTAGTAATTGAAACATACTTTTGTTGAGCCAAACCTTCAAGCTTGGTTGAAAAGTGTAAATAGAAACATCCTGTAGTTAAAGTGTCTCACCATCCCTCAGACTCTAAGAGCCCCACTCACTCCTCCTTACCTGTTTGTCTCACCTGGTAAAGTTGTGCTTCAGAGACTTCAGACTGGAGCTTTATTTATACAGAGCTGAAGGGTCCACCCTCTCAAACCACACCCACACCTGCATCTCTGTCCTCTAATAAACAGAAAACAACGAGGAGGAAATGACTGAATATACGAGGACAGGACTGACCCGTTATGGGGCTGAAGGATACCTCTGGTTTTATTTGTGTTTCTTCTCAATCTGATATCAGAGCTTCGTTATTCTGTGTAACACTGATTCTTCTTCTTTTTTGTATTTGCTGCTCTGTTTCAGGAGTAGGATTCATTCTGCTCAGTGAAATATTCACACCTTCAGTCAGATAAAGAGAATTCATAACGTATCCGTTTGCACACACGTGTTAGAAACCTGGGGAAGTTTCTCCTCTCCTGTGTTTTTGTTCTTTGAGTGATGTCATATTTTAAATGTGTGTCCTCATATTGTGTCATATTATAGGCTGTTAAGCTTCAGATTTAAATACTTTGACCAAGAATATCCCATTGAGAACACGTATGATTTAAACTTGCTTTAATTTTGAAAATAAATAAATAAATATACAGGAACAGAAGTTAGTGCTTTGTATAGATAGGATTCATGGTTCTTTAAACGATTATTTGATTATTTGTACAACAGTATATTTCATCAGCATCAACTTTATTTCAACAGCACTTTAACACCAGCCACAGCTGAACATCAGTAAAAAATAAAATTAAAGAAGCATAAAAATAATTTGACAAGGCTAAACACACAATAATAAAATAAACTCAATTCCAAACACAATAAAACAACGCAGTTAAACAGATAAAATCAATACCGATAAAAATTCAGTAAAATCAAGTCTCAGTTAGGTTGAAGGCCAGTGAGTAAAAATAAGTTTTCAGACAGATTTTAAAAATGGACAGTGAAGGGGCCTGTTGAACGTGCAAAGGCAGAGCGTTCCATAACTTAGGGACACCAACAGAGAAGGCCCCGCCTCCTCTAAGCTTCCGCTGACACCTGGGAATGACCAGGAGCTGCTGGTCAGTGGACCTGAGAGACCGAGAGGGAGTGCAGCGATGAAGAAGCTCCGTGAAATAAGGCAAGGCAAGGCTATTTAAAACCTTAAAATTCTTCAGCAGCATTTTGCCCCAGCTGCAGACGTGTGAGTGAGGACTGGCTGACTCTGAGATAGAGGGAATTACAATAATCCAGCAGTGATGAAATGCAAGCATGGATTACTTTCTGAAACTGTTGCCTTTAAAGAATAGATTTTACCTTTGCTAATTTTTGTAAATGATAAAAATTAAACTTGACTGTGGCCCTTATTTCACTGTCCGTCTTAAAACCAAGGTTTGTAACTGTGGTCTTAACGTGAGTCGCCAGGGGTTTGAAATCAACTGGAGGGCTCTGACATGCTCCACTAGGTCCAAAAACAAGTACTTCAGTCTTTTTCATGTTCAATAAAATGCACACACAGAGGGGTCAAAGTCTGGGTATAAAATGGAAGCCCTTATGGATTTGTCCTTATCAATAACAATCTATAAAATTATTAAAGAATTATTCGACATCTTCTCAAAAATTACTCCTAATAAACCTCAATGTTTAATGTAGGAAATCATTACTTTGATGCATATCTGTCTTTAAGAATGTGTGTGGGTGAGATGGTTGTGGAGGAATCTGCACGTACACCAACTGGAACAGTACATGT
>NC_051446.1:26628553-26639385 GCF_001649575.2 Kryptolebias marmoratus
ACTACAGAAACAAAGTCCAGTTGTTTTGTTTTTGAAACTTTTAGGATTTGAAGGGCCTGGATGACTGAGAATCTGCACAAATATAATTTTATTTAAAACCTCTAAAGATTAAATTACAATCTTCTTACACATTTATTTTCAGTTATTTCCTCTTTTTCCCAGCGACCATACTTTTTATGAAGATACGCTGAGATAAATATATGTTTTACTTTACTTATTTCATTTACTGTAAAACTTTGTCTTTTTCTGTTTATTTTAAACTAAAACAAATATATTAACCAGGAACTCAGAGAGTGTTATTTCTGATCAGGATATGTCTTTTTGCTCCCTTAGATTTGTTTATGTTGAGTCAGAATGGCTCCGGTTGTAGACATCCATCCCACGATTACGTTTCATTAAAATCAGTCAAGTTATTCTTTCTAGCAGACATTTTCACTAATAGTTTATAGCATTTTTTTAAACAAGGACTTAAAGGATCTTTTATTAGTGACATATTGTCTCAGGGGGCGGCACAGTGGTGCAGTGGTTAGAGCTGTCGCCTCACAGCTAGAAGGTCACAGGTTTGCCTCCTGGCCTTTCTTCATGTTAGGTTTGTTGGTAACTCTAACAGCCGAGGTAGTTGTTTTAATAAATAATTTGTGTGGATGCATTTTTCTGCCCAGGCCTCATTCAGGTCAACAGAGAAAGCAGAATATAAATAAAGTTAGGAAGCCTCTTTAAAGGTGGATTAAATACTTGCCTTTTATGGTCGCACATGATAATTAACCGTTTTAAATGTATATTTAAACCCAAACGTCCTCTGGGAATGATTCAAGTCATGAATGTTTTTTGTTGATGCAGGAAACATGACCTCAGATATACCACAGGTGGCGGCTCTCAGTCGACCTTTCACCTTAGGGATGCTGTACGACGCTCGCAAAGATCAGCTCATCCCAGGTAAGACGAGACCCATACTTATGAGAGCGGACTTCTTTTAGTTCATTCATACAGGACTCTGTAGCTCCGTAACAAAAGTTGTCTCAGAGCAGATCTACATTTAAATCCAACTACATACAACCCAACTGAATTATAAAACAATTTAAAAAATCCTTTTCAGTAAAAGTGTTTTCTATCTAAGGAAACCAGCAGATTGTGTCAAACCTGTTCAATTCAATTCTCCATCCTGAGCAGCAGGAGGTGACAGTAAAAGGAAATATAGTTAAACAAAATAACTAGAGTTTAACTATTTATTCTAATAAGGCAGATAATTAGTAAAAGACCAGCGGTGGGACTTCTGTCTACAACATCTTATGGATGAAGCAGAGCAAGAAGCCAGGAACTAAGGAAGCGTTGATTCATACAGCGTCTAGGCTCCGCCCATTACACAGGGCGAGCACAGTCTCACTTGTTGTCAGTAGTTTTACTATGTGTAGCCAGAACTGGTTTTAACTGGTTCAACAAGTGATTCTGTGGGTGTAATACAACCTCGACGTGTAAGCATGTGGCAGCTAGGCAGAAGATAGCTTTTAATACTGCAAAAGCTTTAAGACAGCCTTAAAAAGCTGTCGAGTAACTAACTTACCTCTCTTTAACACATAATTTTACTTTAGGACAAATCTAACAGAGGAAAAGGATAGAAAAATATAACTTTAAGGTGAAGACAAGGTTGCATATCAAGATGGCATCAGATCTAGTTTAATGAGAAAAAACAAGGTTCCTACTGTCGGTCCAGAGCTACGAACTCACCACCTTGTCCATAGGTTATACAGGCACGCCCTCCCATCAAAACAAGGTATAGCAGCAGTCAAGGGTTAACTTGAGTTGTTAGTTGAATTTCACAGCTTGACCCGAGGAAACCTGTCAGCAGCGTTGGTCTTGAGTCTGGATGAATCGACCGACTGGTATCGATCTAACAATAAAAAGGTGGTAACTTACTTTCTTAATCTCAAGTAGGAACCTTCTGCTTGGTACCCTTAGCAGATAATTGTATAAAAGACAAATTCAGAGAACTTTGGTCTCCTTTAGTCCAGTTCAACAAAAAGGCTTCACATGAGACAGTGTGTGAAGGCCAGACCTCGGTTTATATCAGGTCCAAAGGAGGAGTTTGTGAGGTCAGAGGCACATCTGTGAGTCCGTACAGTTAGACAGGGTCTGTCAGGGTCAGTGAATGTGATTTAAAAAAAGGCTCTGTCATCTGAGGGAAAATGTGTGTTTATGAATGGAGGGGACAGTTTATCCATAGAGGATCTTCCACCTGGCCTTTTCTGACCTGGTTCAGTCTTAACAGAGTCTGTGGATTCAAAACAAAGTCAAGGTTAACACTACCTGTCCTGCAAACTGCTTTAATGAATGTGACTAATGTGATCTATGTAGAAGTTACAGTAGTTACAAAGGGTGTTTAGATATAAAACATAGACTACAATATAACATCTAAATTAAATGCACATTTGGTCATATATTAGAAAACCATTTTGTTCCTTTTAATAATCTGAGTTCCTGTTTTACAGGTGTCACTCTGTGGGATGAGAAAACTCTTAAAGAAAAGACTAAGGAAAGTAAACAACACAGCAGTAACTTTGAGATCACTGCATCTGATTCCACTGAAGAGAAATCTTCTCTGCTGGATGTTAATGCCTCCCTGAAGGCCAGTTTCATGAGTGGCCTCGTTGAAGTTGGAGGATCTGGAAATTATCTGAATGATAAGAAGAAATCCCACAAGCAGAGCCGAGTGACGCTTCAGTACAAAGCCACCACCGTCTTCAAACAGCTGATGATGACTGTTGATGAGATGAAGAAGACTCTGCAACTAAAAGAAAAGGACAAGAGTTTGGCCACACACGTTGTCACCGGCATCCTTTATGGTGCAAATGCCTTCTTTGTGTTTGACAGTGAGAAGTTAGATACGAGCAATGTTCAGGAGATTGAGGGCAACATGCAAGCTGCGATCAATAAGATCCCAGGATTAAGTGTAGAAGGAAGTGTTGACCTCAAGCTGAGTGATGAAGAAAAAGCTTTTACTAATAAATTTACCTGCAAGTTCTACGGAGACCTGATTCCTGACAGCAACCCTACAACATTTAAAAGTGCAGTTCAGACATGCAGAAACCTCCCAAAACTACTGGGACAAAACAAAGAAAACAGTGTCCCACTGAAGGTCTGGATGATGCCGCTGAAGTATTTGGATGAGTTCTCCGCTGAGCTGAAGACCGATCTCAGTCCCAGCCTTGTAAAAAGAGTTCAAGATACTCTGGAAGATTTTCATGAGCTGACAATTAGATGTGATGACTGCCTGGAAGATGGCTATCCATTCCCTCAGATTCAGAAAAGACTGAAAGATTTTAAAGAACTGTGTGCTGAAACCACGAGCAAGCTCAGAAAAACACTGTCAAAGAAACTGCCCTCCATCAGAGCAGGAAAAGAGGATCAGAAGGAGATAATGAAGCTCTTCGATGACTTGGAAAAATCCCCATTCAGTACAAAGAAATTAGAACTGTGGATGCAGAACATGGAGAGAGAAGTTACTGTCATCAAGACCTGTGTAGAGATGATGGAGGGAGCAAAGGTCATCACAAACGAGGTGGAGTTTAACCGTGAGGTATTTGATCCTGATAAGGAAGTTCTCTGCTTTGTTTTCACCTCCCTGGAAACAACAGATCCTTTCCTCCAGAAAATGTTTGACAACCTGGATTCAGAGGATTTCAAAAGCACAAAGATCGATGTTCCATCATCTAAAGACCTGTGGTACTTTTCAGAAGAAGTGATAGATAAAATGAGACAAAAAGCCAAAATGTTTGACGATATTGCCAGAGTTCTGAAGAAGAACAACAGCAGATACAGATGTCTTGTAGGAGTTTCTACAAATGAGCAAATCAAAGGAGCAACCATCTATCAATACAGGAACGGCAAGTTGCTCATTGAGGATTTCTCAAAACCAGCTGTTCCTGATGTGGAGAAAATAACAAACAGAGGAGATTTAATCTGGTGTAAGTATTTTTATGTGTAGTGCTGGTTTATCTTTGTCCATAATAACACATCACAAACCTGGCAGATGTAACTTTTGCTGCTCATAGGGTCCATTTTCTGCACCGAACAGAGCTGCAGCTCTTCTTTAGTGTCTGACTGTAGATCAGGGGTCTCCAGTCCTGGTCCTCAGGGCCATCCTGCAGGTTTTCCTTGTTCCTCTGCTCCAACACACCTGATCTGAATCAATGGGTGATTAACAGGCTTCTGCCGAACATGAAGAGATGATTTAACCTCTGAATCAGGTGTGTTGGAGCAGAGAAACAAGGAAAACATGCAGGATGGAGACCCTGAGGACCAGGATTGGACACCCCTGCTGTAGATGGACAGAACCAGAATAATTTCCTAAAAATACATTTCAGAATGAAGAGATCTACAGATGATCCTGATCAGATGTATTTCTGTCCTTCAGATGCTGCTGATCTCACCCTGGATCCAGATACAGCTCATGCACAAATCACTGTGTGTGATGGAAACAAGAGAGCGACACATGGAGATGCCCAACAACTTCCTGACCTCCCACAGAGATTCGATAAAGTATATCAGGTTCTGTGCAAAGAGAAGCTGTCTGGGCGCCATTACTGGGAGGTGGAGCTGAACACTGAAAGAGGTTCAGATGTTGCTGTAGGAGTTTGCTATGAAGGAATAGAGAGGAAAGGACAAACTGCATTTACTTTGATAGGATGGGGTGAGAAGAGCTGGTCTTTAGGCTACAAGTGGGAGCCAGACCTATTTTTCTATCCACAGCATGATACAAAAGGGAAAGAAGACAGACAACCTTTTCCTGCTACTGGCTGCCCCTGCCTGGGAGTGTATCTGGATCATCCTGGAGGCACTTTGTCGTATTACATCGTCTCAGGGGACAAACTGAGTCACATTCACACTTTCCATACCAGCTTCTCTGAGCCAGTTCTTCCATGTTTCAAGATCTGGACAACAATCAGCTACGTGTTCCTGCGTCTGTAAACTCCATGCCACGAGATGAGATGAGATTAGAACCCTGAAGTTCAGGAAAACTAGTTTTCAGGAACAACAAAGTAATTTTTGTTTCTACATTTTAGTCTCTTATGCTTTAATTATCCAGCAATATAATACAGAAACATTCTTTCATTTGACAACAATTTATTTTAATTTTACTCTTTGTTAAATTAGATAACGAGTTTATTTCCATTTTACATTAATTATATTGTCATATTCCAGGTAACTGTGGGGTTGGTGTTTGGTTGTTTCCTCTTGTTATAAGTTTGTTGGTCTCCTGACTGATGATTTTCATGTTTCTGTTAGAAAATATGCTAATTCCTTATTAATTCATCACTGATAATAATTTGTTAATTTTATCATTAATCAAGTTTTGGGTTTCAGATTTTAATTTGAGAGAACATAAAAATCTGTTTACTTTCATGTTTTATTCATTTATGTTTTACTGACTCTGTTTTTGTTCATTTTTATGCAGTTTTTACAGTTTGGATGTTGGTGTTTGATGTAATGTTCGGGTTGATGGTTGATGTTTATGACCTGTTAGTGATTAAGCTGCGAGACATCGACTCACTGATCCACCTCACCAGGAAACACAGCAAGGACATCGGTCTGTCACTCAGACTTGATAAGTGTAGCTGAATGGTTTCAAAGAGAGGCAAGTTGATCACAACTGAAGGGGCTGAACTACCTGAAGACAACACTGCAGATGTCCAGGACAGCTACCAGTACCTTGGTATCCTGCAGACAAATGACAACCAGGATGAGGCCACAAGGAGGTCAGCCACAACCAAAGACCTACAGAGAGTCAGGCGGGTCCTGAAGAGCCAGCTGAATGGGAAGAACAAAGTCCAAGCCATCAACACATCTGCTGTGCCAGTCATCAGATACCCTGCAGGTATAAGAACCTGGCCAAAGGAGGAAGGAAGAAAGTCCCCAATGATGATCTGCTCAGAGAACATCTCAGGCAGCAGAAACATAATGTGGAAGAGGAAAAGAGGAACCATCATGGAAAGACAAGCCCCTGCATGGCATGTACCATCGGCAGATTGAGGAAGTGGCTGAAATCAACAGATCCAACCAGCAGTTAGAAAGAGCTGGACTGAAGGACAGACAGAGACACTAATCATGGAGGCCAGGGTCCATCATACCAGGCAGGACCCAAGATGGAGGCTGGGTCAAGATGTCCCTGAGACAGTCCAGCACATCACAGCAGGAAGGAAGATGCAGGCAGGTAAAGCATACATGGAACACCATAACCAAACACCTGGAACAGAGAACAGGAACATCTGTACGAGTCTGGACTGGAGTCCCACAGTCACAGAGGGAGACTCCACCTGAGGTGGAGGAGATCCTGTGGGACTTCCAGATCCAGACTGACTAACAGCTGATGGCTGACCAACCGGACATCATGGTGATAGAGAAGATCCAGAAGAAAGCAGGGGTGATAGATGTAGCAGTCCCAAGAGACTGTAACATCAGGAGAAGCTGGAGAAACACCAAGAGCTGAAAGAGGAAACAAAGTCAAGGCCTCAGTGGTACCAGAGGTCATCGGACCCCCAAACTGGAAGAGAGGCTCCAACAGATCCCAGGAACCACCTCAGAGATCTCTGTCCAGAAGAGCTCAGTCCTAGGAACAGCTGAGATCCTGAAGAGAACCCTGAAGATCCCAGGGTTCTGCTAGAGGACCTGAGGTTGGAGTGGAAGTGGAACAAAGAGGGCGAGATGGAAGTTAAAGAAGAAACTGGAACTCAGACCTTCTGATCAGGGATTTTACCTGAAAACTCTCAGTTCGTATTAGTCATCAATCCACCCGAGGTTGACCTTTGGGCAACATCCTAATCTGTCAGGGAAACTGACCTTTTCATTCATTCATTCATTCATTCATTCATTCATTCATTCATTCGTTCATTCATTCATTCATTCATTCATTCATTCGTTCATTCATTCATTCATTCGTTCATTCATTCATTCATTCATTCATTCATTCATTCATTTGTTCATTCATTCAGGGGAATGGGTTGTCTAAATAAAGGATTTGATGGAGACTTTAAAGTCTGATGTGAGTTTTTCCTGAAATCCTGCAGCTTTTTGTCACAGTGAATGATCTGATCGGGTCAAAAGTTTCATTCTGTGTTCACAGCTGAGTCAGCTCAGTTTTCCCTGAGGAAAAATAAAACAAACTGTGCCAACAGGACTCTTTATTGTTGTGACTCCTGCAGCTACTAGGGAGGACAAGTCGGTCCCACACCCGGGTAAATGTTGAGGGTTGTGTCAGGAAGGGTCTAAAAACTAACATCCGAGTTCATCCAAGCGACACCGTACCGGATCGGTCGAGGCCCGGTTAACGACGACCGCCACCGGTGCTGCTGTTAGTGGAAGACAGAGGGACAAGAGGACAGACGAGTGTAGGACTGAGGGTTGGAACGATGACAGGCGGAGGTAGAGAGCTGCTGACGTGATGCAGAGGAGGAAGGTAGATGTTCTGTGAGGAAGAGCAGCAAGACGTCCAGCATCGGGGCAGAGATCAGCTGTTTCACCACGGGGTGGACAGGAAGAGACATCCTGAGCTGTGGCTGCATGAGGACAGCAGGACAGGTGTGAGGACAGCAGGACATGTATGAGGACAGCAGGACAGATAAGTGGGACTGCATCAAGGATCGGATCTGGTGATGGACAGACTAACAGACGAGGACAGGCAGGAGTCCCCGTGGACTATGATGTCTGCAGAGGACATCAGGATCTGTGGGGAGAACAGGGACCAGGTGGAGGGATGAAGACAGAGTACCTGTGTGTGAATGAGAGGGAGGCTACAAGGTCAAAGGTCACAGAGGGGCAGGACTTCATCTGTCCAGGAGGACAGGGAGTGAGGTGAAGAAGAGTCCAGCAGGATGGAGAAAAGTTTCAGGAGTGAGCAAAGGTCAAAGGTCAAAGGAAAGGTTTCCAGACAGTGGTGAGAGCAGCCATGTTGGGCGGTTTAGAGACAGAACAGGAAGTGTCAGAGCTGAAGATGTTGAGGTTGTCCTTGGGAGGGACAAGGATGGACAGACTTAGGACTGAGGACATCAGAGGTCCAGCTCAGGTTGAAGGACTGGGAGATAAAGACTGAGATGGTTTGGACATGTGCAGAGGAGGGACAGAAGGATGTTAGAGACAAAGAGGACAGATATGGATGCAGTTAGAGAGGACATGGAGGACAGAGGACACAGAGGACAGAGTCAGATGGAGGAGGACTCCCCTGAAAAGGGAACAGCTGAAAGAAAATCCCTTTGAACCACCTTGTTGCTGAAAAGTGTCAAATAAATTTGAAAAAAGTGAAATCAGCCAAACGGAGAATTTATCAAACCTTCTGGACAGAAATGCAGAAAATAAAATAAATAAATAAACTATAATCTCTTTAAATCATCCGTCTGTTATTTTCTAAGACTTATCTAAGAATATTTTCAGTGTTTATTCGTTTTGCTGCTGTTAAGATTGTTTCTGTGATCATCATGTTTTATATTCCAACAATAAATGTTTTACAGTTTCTGTTTGTTGCTTATAAAACTCTGGGTCCATTTCTAATATTTTCCTTTTATTTTGAAGGTTTCTGATAACTGTATAAATAAAAGTCCCAACCTTCCTGCCTTATGTTATGGATTTAGATGTTAAAGATAAACTTTCCTTCTGATTCGTTGAGCTTTTTCTTCTGTCTTCTTCTGACAAACAGCTTTTCGGTGCATCACCACCTTCTTCAATCTTCTTCTTCTCTGGTTTGTTGGCAGACAAACAGCAGCCAGGTGAGGTGAATGAGTCTGATTAAAGCAGGTATAAATCAGCTGCAGCCTAATCGCAGATGTCAGCAGGTGGTTCTGGTTGAGCTGGTGAAGATGGAGGTTCAGGTTCAGCATGTTTTCAGGTGAGTCGTCATCTTGTCTCATAATCTGAGGTTTTTCTTCTTGTTCTCACTGTTTTTATTTGACAGACTTTCATGGGTTTGTTTCCTGCTCTTCAACACTGGAGCTGGTCTTCCTGTGAAAAGAGGTGAATGTTCTACAGCTTCTAACCTCTCCTGCTAAAACCAGCTCCAAAACACTGATTACTCTTAGTTCAAGGACTTTTAAAGGTTTCAAGGGACTTGTGATCTGTTTCAGGTCCAACTGGTACCGGCTACAGCTTCGGTTCTGGGTCCAGTTACCCCAGTGAAGGGCTTGGTTCTGGCTCTGTTTACACAAACAGTGGAACTGGATTTGGTTCTGGCTCTGATGCTGGTCTTCTGGCCCCCCTGGATGGAGGAATCACTCAGATGATTGCTGACCTGATGCGTTTGAGGCCCAAACGTCCTTCCCCACACTTCCCCTGGACCTTCGACCACGTTCCCCTCGGTTCCTTCGGCTCAGTCGACGACCGCCTGGTCTACCCTTCATCCCACATCGTCCACTCCAGCAGCGGCTACCAGCGAGCACGAGACTTCCGCTCCGACACCAAGTACACCCAGGATACTCTGGACCACATCCCTCTGCCTGGACGGGACCAGGGGAGCGACCAGAGCGGGTCCGATTGGCACAAACAGTAAGATCTACCAGTCCTGAAGAACCTGTCTGGATCCTGACTTTGTTTCCTGCAGGTGGAACTGGTCCAACAGACTTTAAAGAAGGAATTTAAATAAAAATAATCTGAAAACTCCTCAGGGCTGCATTTTATTTACCTCAGATTATCTCCTGTTTCAGCTGAATTTGATCTTTATGAACTTAAACAGCCAGCCTGTTCTCCCTGCGTTTAACAAAGTCTAAGATCTCATGATGGCATAAAAATTATACTTTGTGGTTTAAATTAAGTGTCCCTGTATGGGAGAAATCCAATGGCTGCAGCTTGACCTGCTGTCAGTTTTCTGATCATTTTAAAAAAGGACAACTTGTAAAACTTAAATATTTGAGATTTGCAACAGTAGATCTGTACAGTTTGTTTACTAATATTTATATTCAGGAGCCAAGGCTGTCAGACTAAAAAAAAGCGTAGCTCCTTATTTTGAAAGAACTAACCGGAAGTACGGTCTGCTTACGTTAACGCTAATTTAACTTGTAGTTTCAAGGTTTCACCACAAGAGGGCAGAAAAGTTATTAATGTCGGAGTTAGAAACTAAATGGAAACGTTGAAGAAAATTACTTTGGGAAGATTTATTTTTAGAGGTTTTTCAGACAGAGTTAAAACAATTAACAGACCCAAATGGTCTGTAACAGTTGTAAGAAATTCAAAATATTTCAGAACGGAGACCTTGATTATATTTTGCTCAAATTAAGAATAAAATGGCAGTCTAGTGGTTCACTTCAGAGCCTGCAGTGTCGCATTGTGACCACAAGAGGACAGTGAAGTTATTGATGTTTGAATTTAAAACTAATAATGCATTTTATTTGTAGCGCCTTTCAAGACACCCAAGGACAATATAAGGGCGCAGAAGAATAACAGCAATAGAGTAACAAACAGAAGTTACAGGGAAAAGGCTAGCTTAAACAGATGAGTCTTGAGTTGTGATTTGAAAGTCGAGAGATTGTCAATGTTACATAAGTCAGGTGGAAGAGCATTTCAGAGTTGTGGAGCAGAGTGGGAGAATGCTCTGCTTCCCATGGTACTGAGGCGGACAGGAGGAATGTTGAGGACGATGAACGAAGGGAGCGTGAATGGGTGGTGGTGTGCACGAGATCAGACAGATAGGAAGGAGCGAGGTTGTGGATAGCCTTGAATGTATACATGAGGATTTTGAATTGAATTCTGAATGAGACGGGAAGCCAGTGAAGTTGGTGGAGAACTGGGGTGATGTGGTGGGATGAGGGGGTTTTGGTGATGATG
Organism: Kryptolebias marmoratus; assembly: GCF_001649575.2. Classification (NCBI taxonomy): domain Eukaryota; kingdom Metazoa; phylum Chordata; class Actinopteri; order Cyprinodontiformes; family Rivulidae; genus Kryptolebias; species Kryptolebias marmoratus. Next base: position 26,639,354 of record NC_051446.1, read on the forward strand.
CGTGCAGCCGAGTTTTGAACCATTTGAAGTTT
>NC_051446.1:26641554-26648532 GCF_001649575.2 Kryptolebias marmoratus
GACCGGAGTTACGGGGTTGTGAAATGTAAACAAAGCCAGGCGGAGTGGAGTCGTTGAGCTGGGAAAAGTCTTGTGGCTGTTGCCAAGTTTCGGTAAGACAGAGAAAGTCAAGCTTGCGGTCAGTAAGCAGATCCTGGATGAGATGTCCTTTGTTAGTGAGAGAACGGATGTTGAGGAGACCAAAGTTGAGAGGGGCAGAGCTAGCGGGCGGGTTAGCTGACCTAGCTAAGCTGGCTAGCATGTTGTGGTCTGCAAACCGGGTGGGATTCAGACAAGGGCGACGGGTGGTGGTCCAGATGGAATGGATAGGTTTGGACCTGTCGAGCTGGAAATTATGCCGAGACCCATGGTGGATGTATCGCCTGCGGGGCAGGAGAGCGATGTCCGGATGGAGACCCACCGATACAGGTGGAGGATTGGGCCAGTGGCGGCGGAGCCGAAGGAGCTCATCAGCTAAATATTGTAGGATACCTGAAACAGGTCCTAGGAGAAGAGGTAGGAGCGTCCATGCTAGCAGAGAGTAAAAGTAAAAGCGACGAAAAAACATTGTGATCGAGAGGAGTCAGATGAGGCCACGAGGCTAGCCTGCGGTACACAGGTAAGTCAACACGACCCAACAGCAAACAAACACAGTGCAGTAATACTGGATCGAATGGAGATAGCGAGTAGATGTTCACAAAGGAGCCAGCTGATGGCGAAGTTAAAAAACGGAGATAAAAGCAATAAAAGTTAAAAAGTCGAAAAGGCCGACGAGCAGCGGCAGCAAAAGCGCGCCAGCGTCCACTCGACCGGAAGTCATACTGATGACTAAATACAAACTAAACTACAAACTAAATAGAACTATAACGGTTAAAGAATAACTTTGGAAATATTTATTTTTATATGAAGGTTTTTCAGACTGCAGATTATTTTTTATAATTTTAAAAGACTTTCTCTGAGTGAACGTGTTTTAATTTGGATTGTAGTTCCAGGTTTTGACCACAAGAGGGCAGTGATACAACTCCGTAATATAACAGACGAGCTAAAACCAACAAAAAAAAATTAAAATGATCTTAAGTCTGTCAGGAGGAAGATAAATGCCAATATCATGATAACAGTAACAGGTGTAACTGCACGCGATTTTAAAACCTAATTCAGTTTAGCTTCAGTATAAATAAATATCAGTTCTTAACCAGTGATAAACTTAATATTTAATAAGCAAAAGTGTTAAATAACCACCAGTAAAGTCTGTAAAGTTCACGCTAAGTTTTTCAGGACTACTTCCGGTAAGCCTTTCAAAATAAAACTTTCGTGAACTGAGGCTTTTATACAACCGCTGCCAAAAACGATAAAATTGTTTGAGGATTTCACAAAAATTATCAAAAAGTCATGTATAAATTCGTATGTTTTGTTTTAAATGTATAATCCATAGTGATTCCCTATTTTTACTCCTCAGAAATTACATTAATTATAATTAAATAAACATAAAACAGCTGAATTAATATCTGTCCAAGCCCTGCAGTTGAACAATAAGTTTTTTTATCCTTTTATTTTCTGCCTTTATGACTGAACCATTATAATTTTCAGTTTACAAAAAACCTACAAATATTAAAATAACGAGGCCAAAAATTATTTGAATGTTTATTATTCATGAAAAGGTTAAATAGGTCAAAGTTCATCCAGACACAAAGACAAGACTCAAACAGGACCCAAATAAACGGCACCTTTAAATTATCAAACAGAATTTACAGAGATTACATATTTAAAGGTTTATAAAGTCTCCCAGAAATAGTGCAATTTTACCAGGAAAACCCCAAAAGAAACCTGCCGAACGCTCCACTTCCCACAGATTTAAAGATTTATTTTGGTCTTTTTGATGCTGCTGCTGAAGTGCAAAATAAAACGGATGTTTTCTGGATGGCTACATGTTAAACTGAGACAAATGTGTAAAAGATGTAAACATGGCACACGTTAAAGTGTTTTACTGTCGGAGGAAACGGCTTCACGTGCAACAAAAACTCACGTTTAAACCGTCAACCAGGAGAAATAAAGTCAACAGAAAATCAGCTGAAACTCATCCCTGAAATAAATCAGCTCTGGATGCTTCCCTCCATCCCGCTCTGGTTCTGGTTCTGGTTCTGAGTCCAGCTCCGTCCACCTGAAGGTCATCAAAGTCTTTTACAATTTGCTGATAGATATTGCACCGACGGCGCCTGAACGTGACACAGACAGTATTTACACCAACAGCTCCGTGGCGCTGAAGACGGGAAACTCCTCGGAGTTCGTCTCTGAGGTCCAAACGGACCCAAACACCAGAACCTCTGCAGAGGAACGCCTCCTGCTGCTGCAGTTCTCCACGCCTGAGGCTAGAGGGCGCCGTGCTACATGGACTGTGTGCATATTCACCGTTTCCAGGCAGAGAGGGAGGAGCCTGTCTGACGCCTGTCCGCTGCAGCGCCTCCTCTGGACGGGTAAAGGACAGCAGCTCCGAGGAGGAGGAGGAGGTGCTTTGGTTCTGTCGTGGGTGGGTCTGCAGAGACGAGGAAACGGGCCGACGGCGACGCCCGCTCACAAACAAACATGGAGGCGACTCCCCGAGAAGAAAGGAAACAGTGTGAGGAGGAGGAGGCGTGGCTTCAGCATGCTGACAGACGCCCTCAGTTCGGTGCGGGTCAGCCCCTGGACAAGGGGCGCTCACGTGCACGCCTCCGCTGTGAGCGCACGAGCCGCCGCCCGGCCTCGGTGACTTCCAGGGAGCGAGTGGCGAGCGCCGCCTCGGAGGTTTAGAGCTGATGGACGACGCTGTCAGCGTGCTGGACGTCCTGCTGCAGCCGCTGCCACTGGAAGGTGGTGCTGAGGGAGCCCACCTCCTCTTCATCGGACTCCTGCTGCTTGGCGAACTCCAGGAACACCTGAGGAGGAGGAAGAGGAAGTGTAACGTGTTGTCCTGCTCCGAGAAAAAACAACTTTAAACCATCTGTTAACATCTAGTCTTTTCAGAGACGCCATCAAATCATTTATATTAAAGGTAAATATACATATTTATATTAAAAGTAAATATATTTATATGAAGGATATAAATGTAGATATTTGTAGTTTCTGAATGATTTCACCCACCTGCTCTAAGGTCGACTGGGAGAAGTTGAACTCCTCAAAGTTGAACGTTTGTTTGGCTGAAAAACACAAGAAACTCGTTTACAGCCGTGTTCCAGGTGTGTGTGTGTGTGTGTCTGTCAGGGTGTGTGTGTGTGTCTCACCGCTCTCTAACTGGGAGAAGCTCTGGGACAGGGACCTGACGTCCTCCATGGGGATCTTATAAACCATCAGAGTGGTGAAGCTGCAGACAGAGACACGTCTTCATGTTTCTGAACATTTAGAACCTCTTATTTCACTAAAGAACGTGTGTAATGAGATTTAAATGCCTGTAGAGATGATGCCTGTAATGCTGCTGTGTTTCTGTGTGAACCTGAACGCCACGCCCTGGTGCGTTCACTGTACCTCAGTGTGACTCTGTTTGTTTAACACAGACACCAGACGTTCGTGCTCGGGTCCCACCTGTCCTGCCGCGCGGCGTGAGGGAAGATTCGGAGGATCTCTTTGTGCAGCAGTGCCACCTGCTGGAGGCCCGTCAGCTCCTCCCGGAGCTTCACCTCCAGGCTGTAGCCTCGGCCGTACTTCCCCTTCAGGTGCTGGATGGAGCCGATGCACCTGTTGGAGCAAACGGAGCGATGAAGCTGCAGGAACCACACACCTGAGGAAGATTCAACCTTTCAGGAGGAGCCAGAACCTCAGCTGGCCCGAAACCATGATGGCGACGCGGTCGCACACGGCCTCGGCCTCCTCCATGTAGTGCGTGGTGAGGACGGCTCCTCGCTGACGGTTCCTGAACGCAGCACGCATGGCCCTCCTGCAGGGAGAAGGAAAACAGGAAAACATAAAGCTTTTATTTTCTGGTTTTGGACCAGAGTCACTGATTTCATTCCTGGGAAAATAACTAAAAATCTATTTTTGTTTCATATCATTTCAGCCACACAGAGGAAAGATCTCATGGTTGATTAAAAACTTCAGAACTGAACCTCTGTTGACACCGGGGAAGTATTCTCACCACATGCGCTGCTTGGATTTAGGATCCATTCCTGACGAGGGTTCATCCAGTAAAACGATCTGCGGGTTCCCGATCATACTGAGAGCGAAGCACAGCTGCGAACAAACAAACACCTGTTTGACTCACAGACTGAAGAAACTGGAACACAGCCAGCAGAAATCTGACGTCACCTTCCGTTTGAGTCCTGCTGAAAGAGTCTTGGCCTGTTTGTTCAAATGATCCTTCAGCTCCAGAGCGTCCGACACCCTGAAAACACCAACAACAAACACCAGCTGACATAAAATATGTCTCTGTCCTCCTGGAAGAGGGGAGTTCCCACCTTTCACATTTTATCCTTTTCAAATCTAAAGTTCCTAACAGATTTCCAGATTGCTTGGCCCCGCCCCCGCCCCGTGTGAGACTCACCGTTTGATGATGCCGGGGACGTCGTGTCCTTTCAGACCCTTGATGGCGGCGTAGATCTCCAGGTGTTCCTGCAGAGTGACCCGGGGCCACAGAGGGTTGACCTGTGGACAGTAACCCACGTGGTCCACAGGACTGTCCACTGGACGGAACTCGGTGCTGTAGTCTCCCATCAGAACCTGGACACAAACAAAACAGCATCTACTGCTTCCTGTTTCATTTAGTTTTCTACAGATCCCTGGAAACTGCCTCCAGCTGCTCCGAGGAGCCCCTCCCCTGACAGCCGTACCTGTCCTGCCGTGGGGGCGGTGTCTCCTGACAGCATGTGCATGATGGTGGTCTTCCCGGCTCCGTTGGGGCCCAGCAGCCCGAGGACTTCACCTGAAGGGACAGCAGGTTAGTCTGAGAAGCCTCACAGGCTGTTGAGACGGTGCGATTAGAGGATTTCAGGAACCTTTGCGAACACAGAACGAGATGTTCTTTGTGGCCATTTTGATCTTCTTGCCAAAAGAAAAACCTTCTTTCCTGCCTGTGTACTGCTTCCTCAGGTTACTGACGACCACAGCCGGTTTCTGAAAAACAACAGCTGCGTTCAGTGAAGGTTCCCAAGGTGGCCGACCACAGGTTCCTGAATAAACCACCTCACCTCCTCACAGGACTGACAGGTGAGCGCCTCCTTCACGCGGGCCTTCTCCATCTGAACATCCTCATCCTCGTTCAGCCCTTCCTCCGGGACCCGCTCCACTTTGGATTTAGATTTGGATGAGATCCTGTAAAGATTCAAACAGTTTTCACGATGACGGCTGGAAATGTGTCGCCAGCGTTCCTCTGACAGGTGAGCCTCACCTGCAGAGCTGATCGCTCTTCATCGCCCGTCCTCCGTAACGGATCTCCAGCCACCGAAGCAGGAAGAGCAGCAGGATGCACTGCAGATACGGCTGAACACGAGAAAACAACCGAATAAAACCCGGTTTCGCCTCGGAACGTTTAGGTCCAGTTATTTAAGGAAAACTTACAGCTACGACTGAGATGAGGAGACTTTTCCACAAGAAGTTCTCCTCGTACAGAGTCGGCAGGAAGGTGGCCTGAAAACACGAAAACCATCAGAGCTGAACGACCCTCAGGAGGAAGAGGAGCGACATTAATCTGCAGAAACGACGATCTGAACGGAGACTCTGGACAGAACAGGTCATGCTGCTTTGAGGATCTGACTGAAGTCTGAAAACCAACATCTTTTTATTATCCTCCATGTGAAACACTCAGCTTGTTTGGAAACTTGTATCATCTTTTAGAAAAATAAAAGTCTAGAAACGTACTCTTTCTATCCTGTAAATCATTAAACTCCATATGACTGTTTGAACCCTGGTTGCTCTCTGAGATCATGTTTTCCTTCACATCCTGAGTGAAGCGACAGACGTTCTGATGCAGAACAGCTCCCACCTTCGTGATGCAGTTCAGGCAGCCCATCAGAGGATACAGCGGGTTCAGGAGACACAGCGTGTTGTGCAGAATTCTGGTCAGTTCAGGATTATCGTTCACAAACGACAGCTGAACGATGGAGGCGGACACCACACACACCTGCAGCAACACACATTCAGTTAATCTCTGCCACAGGAAGGAGAAGCTGTCCTTCTGTCTCACCATCATGGAGATGAAGGAGAAGAAGTCCCTGTTGCTCTGGACTCGGGTGAACCCAAAAGAAACCACGTATGTGAAGAGGATCGTGGCTGGGCCGAAGCCGACGGTGCAGAGAACCTGAGGAGGCGAAGGGGAGACGTGAGGACAACATCAATCCGACTGGATCAGTGTTTGAAGCTGCAGTACGGACCACAGAGGTGAGGTGGCTGGGCTTCAGCAGGTTTCCTGAGTGGAAGGAGAACAGGATGATGTTCATGCAGGACAGGATGACGTAGTAGAAGGGGATGTCCACGGCCGCCTGGCCGCACCAGTAGGCTGACGGCAAGAGGCCAGAGATCCGCAGCGTGGAACGACACTTAATCTGAGGGAGGAGAGGAAATAAAAACTCACTTCTAGAAACTATAAGAGCTCGAATCTCTGCCGTTATTTCAAATCCTTACAAAGGCCAGCAGCAACAGGATGAAGATAATAACATCTGCAGAGACCCAAAGTTCAGGTTGAACCAAAGCATCAAATATGAACCTTCAGCAGCAACAGGATGAAGATAAGCACCTTGAAATGCCTTGCTGCTGAAATGTGCTATACAAATAAAATTTGATTGATTGATTGATTGATAGATAATAACATCTGCAGAGCTCAGCTCGGAGAACCAAAGTTCAGGTTGATGATAAAATATTTAAACCACAACATTCACACTTTATCCTTCAGGTTCAGAACCAAAGCATCAAATATGAACCTCACAGGGACATGAACTCATGAACACATGAACACAGGCTCACAGGGACATGAACACATGAACTCAGGCTCACAGGGACATGAACACATGAACTCAGGCTCACAGGGACATGAACACA
>NC_051446.1:26650477-26656452 GCF_001649575.2 Kryptolebias marmoratus
CACAGGGACATGAACACATGAACTCAGGCTCACAGGGACATGAACACATGAACACATGAACACATGAACACATGAACACAAGGACAGGGTAGGAGCTCAGGTGCAACATGGTAACCATCTGTAAATGTAGATGATCTGTTTTCATTGATATTTCTAATTACAGCTGTGCACACACACACACACACACTCTCTCTGAAGTCTAATGGGGTCTTTGTGAAGGGGTGAACACGCCTCCCTGATTACCTCTCGATCTCGAGTGTGATCCATGGCAAAGTAAGCGGGCATCCCAGCTGCCAGCATCCCCAGCATGATGGCCTCGATGTAGACCAGAGCGTAAGATGTTGCATCTGGGATTTGCTGAGGAACGACAGCACACTGAGTAACTGCTTCACATCACAGAAAACAACAAACAACCAGGAATAATGACTTCATCTGCTGGATCCTCACATATTCAAAGGGTTTGGACCAGGTTCTGATCAGCCCCGAACCATTCAGGCCTCTGAGGAGAGCGTTGCTCAGGATGTTCACAGCCATGGGTAAGGAGTGAACGTTGGAGCTGTTGAAGGCCAGGATGTATTTAAACCCCTGTCAGGACACAGTAAGCTGGGTGTTAGCTTAGCTAGGTGTCAGAGGAGCAGAACAAGGTTTCAGACCGTCGGATCAGAACTCTGGAGACCTTGTTGGATCCTGTGACGTTGATGGCAGCGCTGTGAGGAGCTTCAGACATGTAGTCTCTGTGTTTCATCAGCTCCACTTTGATGTCCTGAGACTCCAGGTTGTTGATGAAGTCAGAAATGTCAGAGTCTGTAAGAGCAGAAGACAAAGTGTTATTAAACATCAGCTGTGACAGAACAGACATCAAGCTGCAGCCGGCTCACCTGAGGCGTTCTGAACCAGGAGGCTGGAGGCGTATCTGTGGGGCGCCTGGTTCTTCTTCAGGAGGTACATGGGCAGGAACTGACGCTCTGGAGAGTGAATCTGGATGTTTCCTGTGGCCAGAGAGACGACGAGGACGGCCGCGACAAACAGCAGGAACAAGACCAGGCTGCAGGAAACAAAAAGATAGCTTCAGATGGAAACCTTCAGGTTCAGTTTTAGTTCTTTAACATTTTATACGACTTTGATCTGAAGCAACACCTTTAACATCCGGCAGACTCACGGTAAGCTGTCAGGTTTCTGTGCCTTTCAAATAAAGCCTCATAGCCTGGAAACCCTCCACTCACGTGTAAACGAAGGCCTTCCACTCGCGGCGCATGTTGAGCATGTGCAGCCACGCCACGGCGCTGAACTGCTGCCGCCACAGAGCGTGGCCCGACAGGACATCGGACTTGTTGTCTGAGAAGGTGAGCAGGCGCTGGTCCGTATCATCCAGAGAGGCGCCGTCACATTCATCCTCTGCCTGCTCTCGATTAAACACACTGTAGTCTGGACATAAAAACACAGATCATGATGCTCCGTTTACTCATTTTCTGCATCTAGAAGATAAAAAACCTAACAGTAAGTGCTCACCAGCTTGATCCACTTCAGCTTCTGCCTCCAAACGAAGGAAAACATCCTCCAACGTCGTCATGGAAACCCCGTAATTAATTATCCCCAACTGTGGCTGCGAGTCGAGCTCCGAAAACAAGCCTGAGGATCAAAACCGAGTCAAAACCTGAACCCAGCTTAGGATCAGGCAGTCTGAAATCTGAGCTTTAAAGAAATAAAGACATGTTAACATGTCAACAAAGTGATCTGACCTGGAAACGTGTCCATGCTCTCGAAGGGCAGCGTGAAGGTCAGCTCCGCCTCGTGCTGGCAGGACAGCTTTGCTTTGGGAACGTGATGCTGGATCAGAGACGAGACCTTTTCTGCGTCACATCCCTCGCTGATCGACATCCTGCAGACAAACCAATACCTGGAGTTAAAGACTACTGTCCTGAACCTGAACACTGTGTTTATGAAACAAGGAGCTTCTTGCCTGAGATGATATCCAACGCCACACTTGATCTTCAGATACAGAGAAGAGCCGACACACTTCAGCTGCCCCTGAGAGATCACAGCTTTACGATCTGTAAAACACAGCGAAACAGGCTGCGATTAGGATACACCTAAAGGTTCTTCCAGGTTCTTTCATGTTTGACAGACGTCCTCTCGAGCTTTGAGATTTCAGACTTTCCTGTTTGATAAATCCTATAGTTAGGGCTGAGTTTCCTGAGTTATCCCTTCGTTCTGCTGCTACAGGCTGCTGGAGGACAGACTGTCCACATGTCCTCACATTTCTGCTGCTGTGTTTGGTTTAAACTTGTTTCCTTTCTGTGTGCAGTGAGATGAGTTTATTATGGTTTAAATAAAATGAACTTTGAGTCGATGCTCTGTAATTCCCCAGCCTCTTGTCTGGTGTGTAAAATAAAACTTAATTATGATCCTCCACGCAGGTTAATGGAAGCTCAGCTCTGTTCTGCCTGTTGGACCTACACTAACCTCCCAGCTGAGACCTCAGAGGACCTCCATGCTTTGTGCAGGAGGAGGGGTTCCTACCAGCGAGGATGTCCGCCTCGTCCATGTAGTGAGTGCTGAGAACGATAACTCTTCCCGCTCGCCGGCTCTTCAGCAGAGACCAGACCTGATGTCTGGAGCAGGGGTCCATTCCAGCGGTGGGTTCATCCAGGAGCAGAATCTGAGACAAACACCAGAAACCTCATGTTATCAACGGTGAGAGCGACACGCAGCATTTAAACATCCACTAACAGGTTCATCAATGAGGACCTGATTCAACACCTGTCATTTCAGGATTCAAGACACAAACGTTTAGTTACTGATGGAGCAGAAGAGTTCTACTTATCAAAAAGTTCATATTTTATATTTTCAGATTCCTCAGAGGCAGAGAAACTCAGATCCTGATGAGTAACAAAGCATCCAGACACCTTTGGATCCCCGAGGATGGCGATGCCCACCGACAGTTTCCTCTTCTGGCCTCCGCTCAGGTTCTTGGCCTGAGCCGTCATGATCTTCTCCAGGTCCAGATCCTTCAGCACTTTGGAGACCTGTCAGAGAAAAACCCACTAAAGTCACTAAACATCAGAGTTTTTGTTTTGGCAACCTGTGGCTTGTTTTAAAGCTTAATAAGAAATAAAAACACAGAAACTGTCTAAAATGTTAAATGCAAGACTTGATGTGGAAGATGAACCTAACGTGGACATCATGATGATTAATCCATCTTTTCTGTGGACTTCGTGTAAAAGTGCTATGCTTATTTCAGCTCTTTTTTTTTTACAATATTTGTTTTTAATCTTTTATTTAGAAAATGTAATTAGAGTTTGAAACATCGATGTCTTCCCATAAATATCTTATCCTTTTCTCAGCTTCGTGCTTCAGGAGAAGAAGAGAAATGTTTCTTTAAATGACACTGATGCAGTCGTACATCTTAAATAAAGAAAGAAAGAATTAAAATTAGTGTTGCTGTCAGATCATGGGATGGACGTGGACTTCATGTAGAGTTTTTAGTTTCCTTGTTTGGATCTTTGTAAAGATGCTGTGGAGCTGTTTTAAATTAACGCTGAGCGCTGATTTTACTGAAAGATTTGCTGAAGAAGTTGAAACTCAGCTGTCAAACTAAATGAAGCAGAACTCTAATTAAAGCTCAGAGTAAACATGAGAAGTCTTTATAAACTGCCCAAGCTAAACTTTGAGTACACATCAGATGATGTAAAAACAAACATCTGGAGGTTTTACTTCAGTAAACTGAAATAAAACTTGTTTGGCTCCTGCTCGGTGTGGAATTACAGCAGCATCCATCTCCATCCTACCTCAGCATCAACGTCAGCCGGGGGGATCCCTTTAATGGCAGCAAAGATCCGGAGGTGCTCCTCCACGGTGAGCACATCGAAGATGATGTTGAACTGAGGGCAGATTCCCACCAGCTGCTTCATCTCGCAGCCCTCGGCGATCTCTGCCACGGGAGAGCCGTATATGGTGGCCGAGCCGTTGGTGGGCGGGCAGATGCCACACAGGATGTTCATGAGCGTGGACTTTCCAGCGCCACTGTGCCCCAGCAGAGCCGTGATCTGACCCTCGTAGATGTCAAAGGTCAGGCCTGAGAAGAAACAGGTGGACGGCGTCAGAACCGAAGGATGAGAAGTCTTATCGTGTGGGAAAGGAGTCAGGCTCACCTCTCAGAGCCTCCACCGCGCTGTCCTTGTCTTTGTAGACTTTCTGGATGTTGCTGATGCTGTCAGAGACACAGTGAGCAGCAGGAGCAGAATCAGGCTGATTATCTGAGACTTACAGAATTATAAGACCTGATGAGAACCAAATGACTTTGATTGACTTTTAGATAAAATTTCAGGAGTTTCCTTTGTTTTTTGTTTAGAAGCCGTTCAGTCAGGAAAACTAAACAGCTTTTTTACCGGATGGCTTCTTTCCCTCTGAACTCGGGGGAAACGGGCTCGACACATTCCTCCTCACCAGGACCGCCGTTCACTTCAGCATCATAAACGGAGCTCACTTCAACGTAACGCTTCCTGCGCTTGGACCAATAGGACGGCTTCAGGAAGTAGACCAGGGATCTCCTCGATCCAAACTCACCTGCATCAGACAAGCAGCAGATGCTGTACTGATTCTGTGACAGAAGCAGGGAGGAATATATTCAGAAACCAGTGACGTGGTGTTCTTAGCTCACCTGGAAGCACCTGGTCCAGGTAAATCGCCAACAGAAGGTAGAGAACGCAGTCCAGGACCAGCATGAGCAGAGGGACGTAGAGAGGATGAGGACCGTTGGTCAGAGAGGAAAACACGGCGCCGTCTCCCTGCGCCTCCAGGTAAACCACCTGTGTAAACACAGCGTTAACATTACTGCTGTCATTAACGCCAGTAAACAACAGACTCACAAACAAAAACACTGAACTAACAAATCTGACTGCATTCTTCTTCATGAGTAAAACACACCCAAACCTTTCTTTAAAGATCCTCCTCACTCCTTTGAGACAAAGATCTAATAAACTTTTAGACTTCTCTGATACTTTCCTTCATTTTCATCTGTCCATCAGTTCTTATTATTTAATGTCTGTTTGCACTAAAAGCCAAAACTAATCTCCCACAACAAAGCAACAAATAAAACTATTTCCATCTGAAAATACATATTAAAACACCTCTATATGTTGTGTTTTAATCCAGAATTAATGTCTAAATCAACTCAGGGAAGATTGTTGGATTCTGAGCGAACCTGCCACCTTTCTTACAAACTTCTCCTCGTCTGTAAAAACACCTGAGAGGCTCTCCTGATGTGTCGGCTTAAATTCAGATTTTTATAAAGCAATCAGTCTAAAGAACTGTGGCTGTGGAAGTGAAACAGAGTGAGTCTTTTATGGTGACCCCTTGTTTTAATCCTTTAACTCAAAGCGTCCCTGTAGATAAACCAGCTGCCTCCTGCTGGTCTGGATGAATGAATCCCTGCTCAGAGGAAACGGTGAAGCTCAGCAGCAGGTTGGATGAAGGTGACTCGGACAGACCCATCTGGTGACGTGCGGGACTAGAAGTGACTTGTGGTGCATTTTGGTGACCTGTGCGATCCCGATGGAGAAGGCGCTGGGGGAGAGCAGGCAGAGCAGCCAGACCAGTGGCTGCGGGAAGTCCTTCATCAGCACGGTGAAGAGCGACATGCAGCCGAACACCACCGTCAGCATGGAGCCCACGGTGCTCGCAAACTTCGGCTTCTTAAACAACGGCGTCAACATGAAGGAGAAGAAGATCTGAGGAACGGACAGACACTGAATTAAGACAAACTGATAAACCCCAACATAACGGTGTAATCAATCAATCAATCAAATTTTATTTGTAGAGCACATTTCAGCAGCAAGGCATTTCAAGGTGCTTTACATAATTAAAAAACAAAATAAAAACAGCATGTGACAATGAATAAACAGTAAGAAAGAGACAAACATCAAAACCCCGCACTCTAACCCTAATTTAGCCATAAGCAGCTCTAAACAGGTGGG
>NC_051446.1:26674483-26690592 GCF_001649575.2 Kryptolebias marmoratus
CCTAACAGGACCAGGTTTAGAGCTTCAAACAGGACCGGGTTTAGAGCTCCTAACAGGACCGGGTTGGAGGTCCAACAGGACCGGGTTTAGAGCTCCATCAGGACCGGGTTTAGAGCTCCAACAGGACCGGGTTTAGAGCTCCAACAGGACCGGGTTTAGAGCTCCATCAGGACCGGGTTTAGAGCTCCAAACAGTTTAAAAGGTCTTGTTTGTTCTAGAAAACTTTGATCTGGTTTCAGGTTTTTAAAGATGTCAGGCAGATGTACTCACAGAGGAGATCCCGTAGAGGAAGATGAGGGAAAAGATGACGAAGAAGTTGCTGTTGGGGAACAGAGCTGTGAGCGTGGCAATGATGGCCATCAGGACGGACATGGCGGTCACCAGAGCAGCGTACAGAAGCCCCCATGACAACCTGCAGGAGAACACCTGAACTTACAGACCTGCCACTCAGCTGGACGCAGATTCTTTCACCTCAGAAACCTTTGACTCCTCACCAGAAGGCCGTGTCGTAAAGCCCCATCATGGTCATGGTGTCTTTGAGGCGGTGCTCCTTCTCAGCGGCCACGTTGACGATGAGGAAGGTGACGAACGGCGTGAAGGCCAGGACCAGGTAGATGGAGATGAGTGCATGGGGGAACTTGTGCACCTCCACCGAGCCCGGCTGGCCCATCATGACAACGTTCAGGTTCAGCTCGCTCCACACCGAGCGTCTGGTCTGCATCTGCACACAGAACATGAATTTCACTCAGACTGTGAAACTCTTGGTGTCTCAGAGCTTAAAGATTAGAGGTTTACCTGAAAAAGATAACGGTGCTACACCTTATAGAAGTCTCACCTGGATGATGGCTGCGTCGATCAGAGACTGGAGGCGGGTGAAACCAGAGAACCAGTAGTTAGCAGCTCTGCAGTTCACCAAGCTGCTGTAACAGCTGGCTGGACGAGAACAAGGAGAGAGCCAACAAATCAGAAAACATGGCTGAAACGAGTCAGTTTCACCCTACTTCACAGTCTCTTTTCTTGTGCTCCTGATTATAGACCAGCAGGTTAACTATTATAAGACAAGCTGCACTCTGCTGAGGTTAAAACCTAAATGATTCTGCTTGTTATCACCTTGATGAGGAAATTCTGTTGATCTGAATATGTTTCATAAACTCACGCCTCTCAGATGTTGTGTCAAAGTTTTTAAACCTGCGATCATTTCTTTTATCCTTTATTTGTCCACAGATCTGAGGTGAGGAACAGCCTCACTGATTCATCTCTGAAAGGGTCTGAAGCTGCTGATTGTAACGTGAAATTATTTCTGAATGATGGTTAAATCCTTCCTCTCTTTTGTTTCATCAACATAAATTCACAGCGACTGATAGAAGATGAGTTTTTACCAACAGACTCGATGTAATCACTGGGCAGGGGCAGCTTGTTGTACGGAAAGCGCAGTTTGTACGACGTGGCAGAGCCGTCCGTGAACACCACGCCGATGTAGTTGGAGGGCTCATAGAGGCTGGCGTTCTCCAGATCCTCCTCGCTGGAAAACAGATCCAGACGGTTCTGCATGTCTGCAAAGATCCAAGAGTTTCAGCCTCTCCTGTCCTCCGACACACAAGCACCGTGAACCTGCAGGCAGACTTACTGATCTCCTGGGCCACCTCCTCCATGATGTGCGTGGTGATGTTGGTGATGGGCATGTAGCCCAGACCCTTGATGTTCTGGAAGTGGAAGTCACTCTGCAGCTTCACCGTGTTGATGCCTTCATGACTGACATGAGGATTCAGGATGCTGATGAGAATCAGGAGAGCCAGGAGCAGCAAGGGGAGGATCAGTTCCTGAACAAACACAGGAGGAACCCGTCATAAATCTGCTAAAATTAAAAGCTGTGGAAACATTTTAGAAACCATCGATGAGTCATTAAAGTCTAAATTTATTTCTTTATCATTCAACCAGTTACACAAAACACTCTTCTGTTTGTCAAAAAGATTTCCTTTAAAAGGAGGAGAAGAATATCAAGGAGCAGGTTGGGCCACGACAAAAACTCGATTCTCTCACAGCTTAAATTATTTAAGACCATCTGAGGATCTCAGAGCTCTGCCGGGGGTAGAAACGACAAACTAAATAACTCGTTACCAAACCATTTCAAACTTTAAAAGTAAATAAAAGATTCAGTCTATAAAATGAGCTTTAAATGTTACAGTGTTCTGTGTAAGTGACCCTGAAGTTATTATCTTCTGACAACAGCCTTGATATCCTGAGAGGCATCTTATTTCTTCAAGAGTTAAACTGAACTCTCAGCTCACACAAAGTTAGCAAAATATTTCACTGAATTAGTGGAGGATTCCAACAAAATTTTCAGAAAATAATTATTGGATGGACATTTAAAACAGTTTACCTTTCAGGGTTAATACAGTTAAAGATGGCCACCACAGCTAATGGCTGTAACTCAGTCAGTCACACAGATATTCAGCTAAAATCTGATGTGGTAGTAGCTGAGAGTCATTCTCAACACATAATATTGCTCGAGATCCTTCCTAACGTTTTCGAGGTTTAACCAACATGGCCGCTGCTCCATCCAGTCTCAACATCAGAGGATCCGAGCCTAAAGCTCCGACAGGAAAGGTGGCGGGCGATATGCATTCCTTCAAGGAATGCTTTTAATACAAATCAGATCATTGCTCCATGTTTCAAACAAAACATTTAACTTCCTCAAATAAGTCTGTGAAATCTAAAATACACTGTGAAGGTTGAAAGAGCAGACCTGGAGGCTCTGCTGCTTGGTTCTCCATTTGATGAGCAGGTTCTTGTAGAGGAGGCTTCTGGTCTGGGTCCAGACTCCAGGATGTCTTCTGAACATCAGCTGCATGCCGCCGGTGTTCCTCATCTGGACGACGTACGGACGGGAGGTCGTCTCGCTAAGGCTGGCCTCAGCTGCAGGAAAACGCACACAAAGAGCCGAGCGTTTGAAACCTTGGATTAGACCGCAGCATCAAGAAAAGATTATATTTAGGGGGGAAAAACACTTTTCAGTGCTGGGAAAGAAAGTGCAAGGACAGAACCAAGTCTAATCTGTATTTTAACTAACCCAGGCTGCAGAAATAAAAACAAACCTTAGACCGTTCCTTCCTCTGCTGACTCTGTTGCAGCTGGATGGAAGGTTTTACTGCTGTTCACCCGTTTCATTCAGCTTATTGATGTTGAATCATTTCACAATAAAAGTCTGATCAGGCACTTCACAGAAAATAAAGAACAGTGTAAAATGAAAAGGACTGATCTGAGCACAGAACCCTGTGGACCTCCATGGCTGTTTTACAACTATTTTCTTTTAAGATCAAGCTCTAACATTCCTGGATCAGGACAATGTTTTTAAAGTAAATATTTAACCAGAGAAACCTTAAAAGCTTGTGAAACATGACCAGTCACTAAAAACAGATATATGAGAAAGATTCCACCTTAAATCAAGCAGGATGTTCTCGTTACCTGAAGGCTTCAGTCCTGAGCCCGCCCACATCCTTGTTATTTTGGTCTGTCACACTGTTTCCCTGCCTCTTCTGTTGACTTATAAAAAGGATCAATCATCACTAAAGCTGCTGAACTGTGGGCAGAAGAAGCTGCAGAAACTCCACAGGACAGTTTTTATTGCACAGAAGCTATGATGCTGGTTTGGTGTCTCTAAGAAGCTTAAAATCTAATAAAAACACAACAGAAGCCCTCTGTTCACAACAACAAACATTATAAAGGACTGAGTCAGCTTCCTCACTGGATTCATCCTGTTTTATAATATTTTCAGCACTTTTCTTAGAGCTGACAATAAGACAACATGCAGAGTGTTTATTAACCTAAAATAAGGAAATAAATCAGGAAGTCTTTTCTTTAAAGGAAACCCTGGGAGATCTTTCTTTTCTGATCCATTTTGAATCAGTTTAGGTTGTTTGTTTTCATGGGTTCAAAGGTCAGAGGTCAAACTTCTATAAATATTCAGGCACAAGGACTGAAACCGACTGTAAAAGCAGCCAAAGCCTAAAAACAAACCTCTGAAAGACCTTCAGAAAGTCTGGAGAACTGGAGACCAAGATCACTGACTCCAGGATGAAGATACAGACGATTATTATCATTTACAGAATAAATTTAACTGATTTAATGATTGAGTTGACTAATTTTCTATCAGTAACGTGAATGACAGAAACGCAGTCTGCATAAAAGCTGCAGTTTTTAACAGTTTAAAGACAGGGTGGCTTTATTATAAAGATTTTAACCAGAAACCAGACGAATCTCATTTAAACAGCTAACATAGACGGCTAGCTGTGTTAGCAATGAATTAGCCTAACATTTGGTAATGACGCTCACGAGTATTTAAGTTATAGAAGCTTTCTGTTATTTTCAGGCTAATTGAATTACATTAACTGTAGCTAACAGATTGTTTTCCAAAGCGACAGCTAGAAATGAAATGTTTGTCTTCAGGAGCTAAAGGCTGAATGGCAACACGAGCGAAGCTAACAAGCTACAACAACACAGCCCTTATTTCAGAATAAAATATGTGCTTTTTGAGGACAAAAACGAGATTTAACATACTCACGTATGAAATACATTAAGGCATATCCTTCTTCAACTGCTGACTGAACCACTTTGTATTTAAAATATTATTTTATATCACGCAAACGCCAGAAAACAAGCTCGTTTCTGACGTCGCTACTTCTTGCTGTTCAACTACAGTTCCCACAAAACTCCACGTCCACCAATCAGAACTGCCCTCGGCGTTGATTGACAAACGTTTGCGCCAATCAGAATCAACGCAAATGGCTTTTTCCTCCAATCACAGCAAAGAAAGGAAATATACACAAACGCATGAAACCGGACATGTTTGAAATAAAATAAAATAAAATATAATATAATAAAATAAAAAAATAAATAAAATAAAATAAAATAAACTTATTACAACTTGTTCATCAACATAAATTATATTTGCAAACTTTAAATAAAATAAGTTAATAAAAACTTAAATGAGCAAAAATGTTAATTTACAAAGAACCTTAAAATAATTTTGAAATTCCTGTCATCCTAAATCATAACCTTTATTTTTCATTCATATGACTTTAAAAACAAACAAATTCTGAACTTTAAAGTGTTTTATTTCATTAAATCATGAAATAAAATGTTCCCATATGATGGATTAAAATCCTGTAGGATTCTGAGTAAACATCTCAATCTGTGTGTTTAACCTGAAGCTGCAGGTCAATGCAGAAACCACAGGTGATCTTTAAACCAACGCCGGAGGAACCCTGATGAAGCTACAGAACGTGTCGGTGTTGGTGCGCGCTCCGGTATCTCTGAACTCGATTTATAACAGGTGACGGTGGTGGGTGCACGTAGGAAGGCTCCTGAATGTCTCTGAATTTAAGGAAATCATGAAGAAGGGAGGGAACAGGCAGCTGCTGGACCACGTTGGTCCTCATTAGCAGATCTGGTCCCAAAACTTCTCTGATCTTCAGCCGGCAGATGTGGGACAGACGAGGAACCGAATCTGCAGAGAGATTGGTTTAAGTTTAACACAGAAAAAAAAAAAAGATTTTCTGCAAAAATACAGTGTGAATGCTGAATGAACGTTGTTGAAGAAGCTGAAACTCAACTGCTAAAGTTAAAACAATCAAAACAAAAGCTACAACCAGCAGAAATACGGAAGTAGATTTCAAAGAGAACAACATTTCTCAAAGATCTGAAGAGATCTCAATGTATTTCTATAAAAAAACAAGGTTAAATAATTCAAAAGGTATAAAAGTCACCAGAACCAAAAGTATTAGCTGTAATGTCCTGAACAACTAAACGTTTTGATGCCTGAATGGCTTAAAAAGCTGAAGTAGAGTCCAGGACAATGTGCTGAGTCAGCATTAATAACACACAAGTAAAATAAAAACTGTAGTGAATGTTTGTACCAAAATCTGTGCACGGATCCCAGGTCTTCTCAGCCCGCCTGCGTTCCAGAATAAGCTTCAAAGCAGGAGACAGAGTGGACCAGTTTACAAACTGAAGCAGGGAGTTCAACACGTCGCTGTCTGCCGTTTCCAGCCTGGACAGAGCAGAGGACACTGTTAACACCTCAGTGAGGTCAACGTAAGACTGAGTGGACTTATTACGTGCCTACATGTGAGGGTGAAGCAGTAAAGATGGATCCAGTCCGGCCCTCAGGAGAACAGGAAGCCAACAGGAAGCAAACGATACGTGGCTTAGAGCCACACAGACCAGCTCCCTCAGTTCCTGCAGCTGGAACACCATCTTCTCCTGAGGAGGACGAGATGAAGAACAGTCTGTGGTGAACGTCTCTGGTCGAGAGATCCACCTGTGCTCCAGAACCAGATCCAGCAGGTCTGTTCTGTCTGTGGCCAAGGCATAGGTCCATTCTTCTGCACCTAAAGTGGCTCCTGCAGCAAGCAGCAGCTTCAGTGATTCTCTGAGAAAAAACAGAAAAAAGGATCCGTTTCAGACTGCAGGGGTTTGTTTGTTGTTCCACTGAAGAAAAAGGTACAGTCATAAAAAAAACATACATTTTTATTCTAGTAAGTTTGTGTTTCAGACACAAAAAGTAATATTTTCCAAACCAGAGCTTAATGAAAGAAGCCTTTCTTGAAGGAATGCATATCGCCCGCCGCCTTGCATGTCAAGAGATCATGTGACAACATGATCTGTTAGCACTCAGACTGAGTGTTGAAGGTGACTCTCAGCTACTACCACACCAAACTTTAGCTCAATATCTGGGGAATGTCTTTTATTACTCTGTAAATCTTCTGTTGAATGTGTTTGGGAGGGTGGAATCAGCCCACCCACCTGCACGAGTTTTTGTTGTCCGTATGAAATAAAGCCAAGGAGAGCGGAGAGCAGAAGCTCAGAGTTTGTGTGCAGTCCTGAGCATCTGGACTGTATCCCTCCTCCAGGAGCAGCTGGATACTGCCGGTCTGATGGCTGTGGATGGCCACGTACAGCGGACTCACCATGCCGCCGCTGCGGTCACACGTTCGATTGGTGACGTCGATCAGCCTCCTGAGGATCCTGGATTACAGAATACACAACGGTTACAATCAACTAAATGGGTACAAATGCTGCAAGAACCTCACATTTATAGGTTTAAACACAAAACAAAAACTATCCATGGTTTTCTGGAATTTGAGGTAAGTATCATGATATGGGATCACAGTGATATGAAACAAACCCGAGGTGTCCAAACTCGGCTGCAGCGTGAACAGGAAGCTGGGGCCACTCGTGACTGCAGGCCATGTTCGGATCGGCTCCGTGGTCCAACAGCAGATCCACACAGGCCTGGTGTCCTTCCTGAGAGGCGATCAGCAGCGGCGTGGCCAGATCAGCTGCCTGGGTGTTCACACAAGCTCCTGAAGAGGAAAAACAGTCAACAGGAGTCTTCTTACTGCAGCTTTAAGACACAGAACACTGACATGGTCTATGTTTTAATTCAGCTTTTATTTTTAAATCCTGTTAAAGTTAGTTTTTCTCATCTGAGTCAAAGAAGAGCTTTACTTTCCATCAACTATTTTCTTTAAATTGAATTTATTCCCCTATTAGTTCAGTTGAGATCTCTTTAAAGCTAAAGTTGCCGTTAGTTGTTGTCTTTAATTGATGGTATTTTATCTGAACAAGTTGATTTCCGTCAGAGCTGAAAACCAGCTAATAACTCTGCTACACGGACACACCTAACTGTGACTGCACACAAACTGCACAGACACAGAGGACACTGCATAAATGAAAGATCTACCAGCATTAATGAGGATCTGGAGGCACTCCCTCTGTCCGTACTGTGCAGCCACAAACAGAGGGGAGATCTTGTGGTCATCGTGCGCTTCCAGGTTGCAAACATTAACAAGAATGTGCACAATGTCACTGTGACCCTGAGGAAGGGAAACACATTTATCATCAGCTCTGAAACAGCTCGCAGAGAGCAGTGATGGTTACTTTGAGTTAATCTGATCATTAACCTTGTAAACAGCCTGATGAAGGCAGGTCCAACAGGAAGCTGTGTGAGTTCTGTCCACCTCTGCTCCTCTGCTGACCAACAGCTTAACAACATCCTGGTGTCCGTTATCTACAGCTGGTGCAGAACAAGTTTTATCTTTATGATCCAAAGTAAGAAACTCATTTGGATGATGTTAACACCGAGCTGTGTGTGAATGTTCTACCTGCGTACAGAGGACAGGACAAGTCATTAGTCAGCTGGTTGATGTTGGCATGTGCTTTCAGGAGGAGTCGGACCACGGACAGGTGTCCTCGCTGCGCCGCCAGGTAACACGCAGATTCCCCCTCGTGAGTTAAAGAGTTCACATAATCCCCACATCTGGAGAAATGTGCTGCACCTGGAGAAGGTTAGAATCTGAGCTGAAAAAAGGATTTATATAACCTGAAATCTTTCACAACAATTCTGACACTTAATTCTTAAAAAAAAAATAAAAAGCTTCAAAGTTACAAATCGATGGTTAGGTTATGTTAAAGCTGAGATGTCTGAGAGTAATAAAACTTTAATCTGAAGCAGGAACTTTATTGCATTAATTATCATTTTGACTACAGCATCTCTTGGTGGTGGAAAAGCAAAAAATCTGTTAATTTTATTTGGAGTCTTGTGTTTTTGGGGTGTTGTACATAAATCAGATTTAGTGTAAACTGAAACATTAGTTTGATTTATTCTGAATATTCTGACCAAACAAATCAGAGACTTTTAAAATAAAGGCTGTTTGCAGAGCTTCAAACAGGGTATTTAGCTGCATCTTTAAGCCTGAAATAAAATCTCCTTCAGACACTAGAGTTTTGAGGTCTACAACATTTGCACACAACACTGAGGTACCCAGAGTTTTTAATTACTTCGAACACGTTTGTGCAAACATCCTTGCAGCATTAAACAAAGACAAAGCTGCCTACCTTTCCTAGCAGCCACGGCAGATAATATTTGCTGCACGCAGCCCTTACTGCCAGCTGCTGCCGCCTCGTGCAGAGCGTTCCAGCCCCGGTTGTCTCGAGCGTCCAGGCTGCAGCCGCTCTCAATCAGCCTCCTGACCTGCCTTCTGCAGCCGGACCGAGCTGCAGCAGCTGCACTGGACACCGTGTCTGCGTAGCACTCTGTGAAGTCCATCACCTGCTTTAAAAACAGCTCAGGTTAGTTCTGACCTATCAGCTCCTAATGCACCAAATACCAATAACAAGAAGAATGTGAAAGCACAGGATACAAAACTCATCATGTTCTCAATGTAAAACTTTAAGCTCTGACCTCTCCCACCCATTAACATCATTCAGCTTTTTGTTTGTTAAAAAAATACTAATTTATTTCTCTCAAACTGTTAACTGTGCACACACACAGAAACATGTATTTACAACAAGCTGTTTGTAACAAAGTGCCCACAGAAAGGTAAAAGTGAGTTGGCTTTTAAAAAGCCTGGAGAACTCCTAATAAAGAACATTTTAAGTTTACAGGAAAGTCTGGCTGCTTGTGAGGAAAATATGAGGACTGGACCAAAACTTATGCACAGTACAGTCTGTGTATTGCTGACCAGAGGCCATCTATCTTAGCTAACAGGGCAGTCTTTTAAAATAAATTCTGAGTTATAATAGTTTATATTTCTTGCTAAAATATAAAACATTTGTGCAAGACTGTAACCATCAAAGCTGCTAATTATTAAAAACGAAACACTTTGTAACCAATAAATTACAGCTTCACTACCAAAGGCTGCTTTTACACAAAATACTTATATTTTCGGTGAAACGTCACTCTGTAAATTAGTCGTTTAGATAAAAATAAAAGCGTTTTCTCACCGAAATAAAATAAATGTTTCGCGGAGCTGAAACGAGTCGCCGTTTGATGACGTCAGACCGAAACGCCGTCGCGTGCTGCTGTCACCGCTGCTTCAGATCATCCAGGACTAAAATCCACTGTTTTTTTTTATCATTTCTGTCTGAAACTTTGGTTTTGTGACATTTTTAAAGCCCTGTGGAGACATGAGGTGAAGAAAACACCGAGAGAAGCCGGTTGACGGTTAAAACTGACGCAGTTTGACGGTAAAAATAAAAAAATAACTAATGTTTCACGTTAGCAAGCTAACATTCGGAGAATGGCTTTAGAAAAGATTTAGTTCACATCTGGTTTTATTTACTAAGTTAAAACAGGATGTAAACCTCAAAATACTTAAACATCAATCAGCTGTGGAGTATGTGTTGTAGTGTGACAACACAACGTGTTATTTTCTTATTTTGGACTTTTTAAAGAAGCCTTTTCTTTCAATATAAATATAAACCACCTTTTTAATTAGATTATTTCTCACAATAACAGTAATAATGAAATACATCCTTATTTGTAGCTGAGATATAATTTATGTCTGAGATATTAGAAAGAATCAAAAAGGAATTTAAGTTCTAAAAAGACATTATTTTAGTTTGTCACTTAACTTTATTTCCCTGATTGGAGAATTGTGGTAATTTGTTGAAACAAGTAACTCAAATATAAAGTGAGATACAGTAACTTTGAAACACCTAGAATATAAAAACAAGATTGATATTCAACAAACTGATAAAAATGTAACATTTTAAAGGTGTAGAGATTTTAAATACTCTTGAGTTTTTAATCTAAACAGCTTTAAAGCCGTACATCTTGTGTCTTCAGCGGTCTTCCTCATACAAACACAATAAACCAGAACCAAAGAAATCCCAGCATGTCTTAAATTAATATCTAACGGTGCTTCTTTCTGATTGTCGTCCTGCTCCTCAGTTGTCCTGCTTGTGTTTTGTTGCCTTGAAGGTTTCGGGCCCATCTTCAGCACCATGGTGGACATCAGTGTGAAAAGCGGAGCTGCTTGGCTCTGTCAGCCTCAGGGATGTTGCCTGGCAGACGTCCTGCTCCCTGTTCATCTCAGCAACAAAAACATTGATGAAGAAGAGGATCTCAGTCAGTCTGTCAGGGAAAAGTGGGTAAACATGTTTCTACCATCAGAGGAGGCAAAGATGAATTATGACTGAAGCTAAGGGTGTTTTAATCCTCTGTAGGGTCGGCCCGGTTCTGCTGGAGCAGGTGGAGGAAGGATCGCCCTGCGTCCTCACTCTGAGCTGCAGCTCCTCCGCTGCCTTCAGCCGGCTGCTGGTTATCAGTGAGGCTCGCACCATGGAGGTGTACGACCAGCAGGAAGAGTACTGCGGGACCGTACGGGGCACAAAGGACGACAGCATCCAGTCAGACAGGTATCCAAACAGACCGCCTGAGCAGCTTACATGTTTGTACAGACACTCCTGGTTAATAACATGAGAGCTGCATAAAAATACCAAGTTGTTTTTAGATGTTTGGTGTTTTTTTCTCGTGGCTCACAGTGCAGACAGAGGTCCTTTCTACAGGAAGCAGCTGATCCTTGAGCGCCCCTCCTCAGCCTGTCAGGTGAAGGTGAGACTACAGGAACGTGAATATTTACAGGCTGTCTGATTTGGGTCTTACTTTTCTCTCCTCTCTGGCTTCTCTCCCAGCTGCTCTCTCTGGGAGGTAGAAACAGTGTTCTGGTTTGTCGCGTCATTGTGGGCCTTCTGGAGCTGCAGCCCGGTCCGGCCCGCGGACCCGGCATAGACCTGCAGCAGGTTCAGAGTCTGGTCGAGGAGATGGGAACAAGCTTGTCTCCTGGAGCCCAACATCTCATGGATATGGTGCAGTTCCAGCAGAGGGTGAGGGTTTCAAAGGAGCTGATATTTCTTCTCAGAGTATTTAACAAGCCTGCCTGCTAAGCTGTAACCTTTTTATTGAACTCTTGTCTTATTTGTATTTTATTGACAGACTTATATATTCTGTGGGATCATGGGTCAAGCTGTAAACAGGCAGCTGTTTTAAATCGTCCTGAATGACTGAATGTGTTTGTCCAGAACCAGACGAGCTCTCTGGGGGGTTTCCTGCCTCTCCTGATGGGCGGTGGAGCTTTCTCTGCCCTGGCTGGAGGAGTCGGAGCGTCTGCAGCAGCCTTCAGAAATCTGCCTCAGCCCGCTGACGCCACGGTATCAGTTCTGTTTGTTTTAATCCCTGACAGGTACAAGATCTGAAGCAGCATCTCTACAGCAGTCACTCTGAAAGCTACTAAATTTGATAAAACAGTCACTCTGACAGTAAAACTGAACATTTACATGGTTTTAAACTGGAGAATAAATGAGAGGAAACATCCAAACCACCGGCTGTTCTGTTGAGCTTGAACCATCACATTATTAAAGATTTATATTTAATAATGCTAAAAATGCACTTTGAAGTCTCACAGGAAAGTCTGGATCAGGACCTCGGTGTGGTTTTAATTTTATTTCTTTAATATGACCAGCTACTCCTCAGGTCTCAGTTTCTGTGGAAGGTTTTGGTTTTGAAATGAACATCCGTGTCACAGCTCTGTAAACCTGGAAACCACTTCAGAAATGTCAGCATCGACATACTGTCAAAAGTGGAATTAAAATGCTAAAATCTCATCCACATAAGTCAAAGTGCAGTTACTTATTGAGTTAATGTAAAAAAGCAACTAAAAATGTGAAACAGTAAGCGTTTCTCACAATGTCCTGTTTACATTTGCTAAGACTCTCAGAATGTACAAAGTAAAAGCCAGTTAAATATTATTGTCATTATTAGTGTGGAAAGCTGAAGGTCCAGTCCCTCTCAGTAATATTTGAGTCTAATTCTCGTTTAAATAAGTCAACAAATCTCTGAGCGACACGTTTGACAGTAACCTCTGAGCAGCTACAAAGGGCTTTTTTATTCACAATTATTATCAGAAGTGTTTAGAATCTGTATATTTTCCGTCTTTAGCCTCCGGAGCCCGTCAGGCCTGCAGACGTGACTGCAGCTCAGAGCGGAGGGATGTCGGAGGGCTCCTTGTCTCCAGACTTTTCACTGTCCGACCTCAGCTCTAATAACACATGTACGTACCATCACTTCTCTCTCTGCTGCTTTAAAAGAGGATGATGTTTCGTGCCTTTAATTGGTCACTCTGACCAAACAGAAGGTGTTCCACTGAAAACCCACTGAGGTCTAAGGTTTGTGGTGGTCAGGAAGCATTTGAACAAGGAAATGATTAGATATTACAGACTGTGTAAACTGGACCAGCCTCACCTTAAAGCAGTGGAGTCCAGTCCTGGTCCTGGAGGACCTCCATCCTGCAGGTTCTAGATGTTTCTCTGCTCCTCAGCAGGTCTTCAGGTCCTGCAGAAGTCTGTTCATCACTCAGTCATTCAGGTCAGGTGTGTCAAAGCAGGGAAACATCTAAAACCTGAAGGATGGAGGTTCTCCAGGACCAGGACCAGGACCAGGACTGGACACCTCGGCCTTAAAGGTTCTGGGTACTCTGAAGAGTTCTACCCCTGTATTAAAGTAGTCTTTTTCTGGGGGGAAATTTTCTGCCTTCTTCCTGCAGCTGAAAAGTTTCCTGTGGTCCAAAGGCATCTTTCTAAACATGTACAGTCAGCCCACAGTAGTTCTGTCTCAGTTTCTCATCAAGCTGAGGTTTTAAAAGACTTTATCTGACAGTGTGGGTAAAGTCTGCGTTCCTCCTCCAGCGAGCAGTGAGAACGGCGGTCCGATGAGCCACGCCCAGCTGGAGGAGATGATGTCACACTTCCTGAAGGGGCGGGGACACGAACAGGCGCTGAGCCCCGAGCTTCTGCCCATGCTCCAAAGTGTTTGTGGTCAGGTGACGCAGCTGCGACTGGCTGATGCTGAGGAGGCGGCAGAGAAGGAGAAGATGAGGAACGGAACGTGGTGAGTGGTTGAAGGCAGAACGTCTGTTTAATTTCTGAGGCTTTATGCATCAAACCCAGGTCCCCAACCATCAACCCTCCACCGCCGTGCTGACAGTTGCTGTGCATTGTGGGTAAACATCTGTCTCATGTTTCCTGAAGTCTTGTGGTTCATTCAGATGAAACTTTGCCAGGTCAGCACTTATTTAAACCGTACTCATAAAAAACTAAAACAGTTTAGATTTAAATGACTAAAACCGTCACTCGTAAGCTCATATCACCTTCCTAAAGTTAGAATAATGGAGCTGACATGCAGCCCCTCTGCTAGAATATATATAAATAACAGTTTTGGATGCTGCTGATGCTTCCTGTTTTACCTCTGACCTCAGAGCTGTGGTGGGCTGAAAGTAGGTTTTTCTAAGAACGAAATGATTTGTTTATTAGAGGGAGAAGGCTGAAAACAACACAACAAAGATTATTTTTACCATCACTGTGAATCCCTGAAACGTTTCCAAACTTCCTGCTCGCTGACGCAGCTGAATAAAGAGGCTCTTTGTCCGAGCCGAGCTGCAGCGTGGGCTGACGGATCAGCTGGTTCTGACTCCGTTTCAACGGGACGAACGCAGCTCAGCGGCTCGTCAGTAAATACGAGCTGAAACGGCTAAATAAGGTAGATCCCAGAAAATTATTGTTCTTAGGTTGTTATTAGTACCTCAAACCTTAAAGAACTTTTCAGTTTTTTTAGATTTTATGATTCTGTCTTTATTTTCTGATGATGATAGATGTAATGACTAATAATCGTTGCTTTTTAGTCAAATGTGACTTTTTTTTTAAAAACTGAGCTTAAAACTCCTTTTGTCACTTTTCTCTATGAACTGTTTTTAAGCATCTTGTTTCTGTCTGTTTGCTGAAAACTCAGACTTGTGTTAAAGCTGCATTATTACCTTAGAGCTCTGTTACTCCAGGAATTATCTCCATCCATCCAGTTCCAAAGATAACAGGTCCAGGAGAAATCGCCCTGATTGGTTCTCCACACACGTGTGGACCGGACCGTCATACATCCCCTCCCTCTCAGGAACTCTGTGAAGGTGAAGATCCGGTCCGCTGCTTTGACTCCTCTCCTCCAGCACCCTGGAGGAGGAGAAGTGACCCCTGACTCTCTCTGGTCCCCCTTTATGACGATCAGGATCTGTTGTCCTGATCCAGCTCTGAAGAAGCAGCAACTCTTTCAGCCCCACGAGCTGCCAGCTGTAAAACGAGCCCGACCCGGTGGTTTGAGTATTTTCTCTTGCTTTCCTTCCACTCTGCAGGGAGTTGGACTCAGCCATGGAGCGCCGCCTGGAGGAGATGGAGAGGAGGCTGAAGGAGCACATGGATCGTCGGCTGGACGCTCTGGAGCAGAAGCTGGAGAAGGCCCTGCTGAGCGCTTTACCAATGGTTGCTTATAACCACGGCGATGTGAGCAGAGCTGCAGCCGGATCAGCACCGTCAGAGCAGGTCCAACCAGAACCATCCACGCCCTGAGCTCAGACCAGCTGACAGACTAACTCCTGGAGGACTAAAATGTTTTATTTACATCTAAATGGTTAACAAGTGTCAAACAGAAGCTGAATGCTTCAGCTTGTTGAGTTTGGTGCTCAGATGATGTGTTTTTGGTTTAAAGGGAAGTGAATACAGAACTGTTTACCAGCACAGACGATGCAATAATTCTCACGAATGACAGAACTTACCATAAAACACTCAAATTCTGAAAAAGAATAATTACATTAACTGCTGGGACGCTGCTCAAACACAGATCTGCATTTAGATGGAGATGATTCCAGATATGGGATCTTTTCCAGGTTTTTAGCACAATGATGATTTGGTTGGAAAACCAGCAGAATGTTGTTTTTAGCTCAAATATCAACACTCAGTTTCACATTAAACTGTAAATGTAGCTGCAACAAGGAGCTGTTACTGATCCAAGGAGAAACTCCTGCTTCATCCGAGACCAGGAACTCAAACACGTTCAGTTTGAAGTCGTACCATTAAATCTTAGTAAAAGTATTAATATTGTGAAATATCTGACCTGTTTGCTTCAGCTTCTCATGTTCTGTTGATACATGAGTGTGAGCAGAAGATGTAATTTATTCTAATAATGCACTGTTAATATTTTAAATACTGTACATGTCTGTGAGCTTTAACTGTTCTGAGTGGAAATTAAAATGTGTTTTTACAAATTATCCTGCTGCTGCAGAGGCGTTAAATCTATCCATCCATCCATCTATTCATCCATCCATCCATCTATTCATCCATCTATTCATCCATCCATCCATCTATTCATCCATCCATCCATCTATTCATCCATCTATTCATCCATCCATCCATCTATTCATCCATCTATTCATCCATCTATTCATCCA